>NC_058416.1:21489231-21757039 GCF_002201575.2 Neomonachus schauinslandi | reverse complement strand
TCAGTACGGCCTGAGAGATCTCATCTCTGTGAGCTCATCTCCTTCCCCTTCCTCATGCTTCTTTAGTCACAGAGGCCACAGTCACTGTTGGTGTTTAAGCACACATCTGCCTCAATCTTCACTGTTCCCTTTCCCTCAGGTGTTACTGCCCCATAAATACGCCCTTCTCACTAAACTAGCTCGTCCTTCTCAATCTCCCACAAGACTCTTCAGACTTCCTTTCCTTATTTACATACTGTTTTGTTTTGTTTTTGTTTTGTAACACTTAACCATCACTCATTTTCTTTTCTTTTTTTTTTTAAAGATTTTATTTATTTGACAGAGAGAGAGAGAGAGAGCACAAGCAGGGGGAGCAGCAGAGGGAGAGGGAGAAGCAGGCTCCTCGCTGAGCAGGGAGCCCGAAGCGGAGCTGGATCCCAGCACCCTGGGATCATGACCTGAGCGGAAGGTCATGAGCTTAACCTACTGAGCCACCCAGACGTCCCACTCATTTTATTTTCTATCTTACTAAAGTAGAATGTAAGCCTCCTGACAGGAACTTTATTTATTTTGTTTTCTATTGTATCTCTAGTACCTAGAACAGTGATGAGAACAGAGCATTAAGATCATGATTTTAGATCTGGTCTGAAGATTCTTCATTTCACTATCTGCAGTGTTATCTGGTCAATATTGATATAATTAGACTCTCCAGTACTATTTGGTAAATGGAATTAAATTTATCTTATAATTCAAAATTCAATATAGTTATAATTTAGGGGATATCAAAAGCTCAAGATTTGTCTCTCAAATATGCTCATATTCTTGCTCAAAGAGGAACCTTTAAACAATATAGGGGAAGCTGGAAACAACATAAATGAACAATAATGGGGATACCTCCATTCTTTGGTACATTTGTACAATGGAATACTAGTCAGCCTTTACAGATAACAGTATAATTTTTAGTGGCTTTATATTCATTCATAATTGATTTAAGTAATCCAGTCATTGTAACATATATTTGATTCATTATTTCACCTGTGTAAGTAATAATAATCAACATCCCTATACATACTTTTCTTTACATTGGCCTAATCATTTCCATGGTGTTCATTCCTAGAACTTTTACCAAAATTGTATACAAATTTTTAGAAAAATACATCATTTGGGGCGCCTGGGTGGCTCAGTCATTAAGCGTCTGCCTTTGGCTCAGGTCATGATCCCAGGGTCCTGGGATCAAGCCCCACATCAGGCTCCCTGTTCCATGGGAGGCCTGCTTCTCCCTCTCCACACCCCCTGCTTGTGTTCCCTCTCTTGCTGTGTCTCTCTCTCTGTCAGATAAACAAATAAAATCTTTAAAAAAAAAAAAAAAAAAAAATACATCATTAGTCTGAACTTTTTCCTGCAAATCTTTTTTTTGGGGGGGGGTGTCATTGTTTAGCAATTCTTTACTTAGAGCATTTAATATTTCACTGTTACAAATAATATTTCAGTGAACACCCATGTTCATAAATCATTGTCTCCAACTCTGCTCATTTCCATAGGCTACCTTCCTACATGCTGGATTACTTAGTGAAAGAGAATACACATATCTCTAGTCCTAAAAAGAACTCTTTATATATCTTACAAAATAACCTTATAAGAAAATAGTGTCAATTTATCTTTCTTTCAGAATTATATAATAGTCTCTCTTTCATTTCAACCTTACAAGCACTTTGTATCTGTACAAAAGAAAAACATGTTTTTAGGAAGATACTAAAGATTCCAAAAATCTTTACCCAAATCGATCAGGAAATGTATCTACATAATTTCTGGTAGAATTGTGCTATAATGCTTGTTTTGAAAATGTGAACTTGTTCCAAGGTAATCGATATATTAAGGAACAATTTGAGCATAAAGAGTTTGCATTTTCCTATACATGCTTTCATCTGCAGGAGATGATAGATGAATAGAGAAAACTGTGCCCAGCTGAACTAATCCAATCCAGGAATGCAAAACTCAGCAATCTACTAGCTACCTTAGTTCACCATATGTGTTCTGAACCACATCTATCCATATCTGATATTACAACTTTCTATCTGATTTCAGATAACACTCCTTCTATCACTTTATTATATAGCATGGTAATTGTTTGACAAGCACATATGTCTCATTATAGCAAAAATGACTATATATAAATTCAACTTATATCAGAGTTTACATCTACACTAGTGTTATTTGTGTTTGTTAATAGCCTACATAAGTATTCTATTTTAGAAACTTTCTGAATCACTGGTGAAGACACTGGTGAATCTTTTGTTCAGTATGTGTTCCTAGCCTCCTATCTGCTCCTTAATTGTGCATGGAGAAGGAAAACTTGAGACAGCAGAAATTGAAATGGAAAAAGAAGTGTTCAGAGCATTTGGTGTAAGCAATATTAGAAGTGAATATCTCTGAAAAATAGGCTTTAGAGTCTGGGAGATAACTTCTTTCAAGCACTGCTTCCCATCTTAGGTGCAATTGAATCCTTCAGCTCCTTGGAAAGATAAAGATTAGTCCAAACTTGAATGCATTTTCCAGGTAGCAGGGGCACGAGTATTTTTCAAGCAGGTAGTAGATCAGGGTCCATATCAATCCTTCAAGACTCAGCAAACAGAATTATTTTTACCAGTTTTAAACAACAAAGCTGACATTCTGTTTAGACAGAGTAAATGATTGGGGGGGGGGGCATCAGAAAAGACCCTTTGCTCAAAGAAGCATTGCCAACTTAATCAATGATGCCTAAATAGTCCCATGCTACAGTTAGAGATTAACTTCAAGTGCAGCCATCCCTGGATTTGATTTCTTTGCATTCTTATTTAGATTCAAGTACAAATGGCATCAAGTCCACCTAGGAAAATTTTGAGGATAAGGGAACTGGCACTGAGTTGAAGAAAAAACCTGAGAGGGACTCCATTGGAAATAAGTATGGATACAGAAAGAAACAACATATATCACCCACTTAACCAGTGGACTTTCATCTGTCTTTTAATATAGCACTACATCTGCATGAAGGTGCCAGAAAAACATGAAACCTGAGATGACTGTTTTTTTATCATCATGAACAGTGTTTACCCAGTCTTCTATTATTCTATACTATTATTCTTTTCATCTTTGCCTCCTGGTCTCTTAAGACTCTTTATCATATGCCTTGAGTTGAAGATTATAGGAAGGTGTTACTTAAAAGGCTGAACTCTTAAAATTTGCCAACTCAGAGGGAATGAACCATGCTGGTATAGAAATACAAAGAAGGGGCACCTGGGTGGCTCAGTCAGTTGAGCGTCCAACTCTTAATTTCAGCTCAGGTCATGATCTCAGAGTCATGAGATCAAGCCCTGCGTCGGGCTCAGCACTCAGCCCAGAATCTGCTTGAGGGATTCTTTCTCTCCCTCTCCCTCTGTCCCTCCCCCTGCTCACATTCTAAATAAATGAATAAATAAAAACTTAAAAACAAAAAAACATGAAAGTACAAAGGCTAGGTAGCAACAAATGTAACCTCTGATAAAGTAAAAGACCACATGGTGCTATTTGAAAACATGACCTTTGAAGTCAAGAAGACTGGGGCCTCATCCCAGCTCTCCACTTATGGGTTCACAATATGGAGGAATTCATTTAGCCACCATGAGCCTCACTTTCTTCATCTGTAAATTAGAACTCAAAAGAACACTTGGAAGGATTTTTTAAAAAGATTAAATAAAAGAAAGTTGTGTGAAAATATTCTATAATGTTCAGCACTTAGAAAAGGTGAGAAGTGGAGGCTAGCTAAGAATAAGAAGAAACAAAGGAAAAATAAACATTGTCAGAGTCCCACCCCTGGAAACAGATCTATCTCCAGAGATGGCCAGGTGATGCAATCCCAAAATAAAAACAAATAAATTTGAGCTCATTATCAACATTTAGTGCTATTATTTTTTGATTCATGCATGCACTCATTTACTTGTCAACAAGTATTTTAGTGACTATTTATAAGGCACTAATCTACACTGCAAAGGATAAAACAAAGGGATAGATGAGACCTTGTTCTCCATGTTCTCATTTGTAAGGCTAGGAAATTGGGACAGGTGATCTATTAGTTCTCTTTAATTTTTTATATTTTAGGATTCTGATTATTACTGGTATTAATATATGTATAATAATTCATATTGTCTTATCTTGAGTGACAATAACAAAATACCATAGAGTGGGTGGTTTAAATAGCAAACATTTAGTTCTCATAGTTTTGGAGGCTGAGAGTTTCAAGATCAAGATGTCAACAGATTTGGTTCTTGGTTCTGGCTTACAGATGGTCACCATCTTGCAATGTGTTCATATGACCTCTTTTGTGTGAGTGAGTGAGTGTGTGTGTGTGTGTGTGTGTGTGTGTATGTGTGTGAGTGGAGAGAGGGAGATCTGCCTGTCCTCCTCCTCTTATAAGGCTGCTAATCCCATCATGAGGGCCCCATCCTCATGACCTAATCTAAATCAAATTACCTTCCAAAATTCCTATCTCTAAATATCATCACTTTGGAGGTTAGGGCTTCTAATATATGAATTTGGGAGGGGGACAAAAACATTCAGCCCATAACACCTATGTACTATATTTAGGGCAGAAGCTTTATATGATTTTCTCTTACCTTCAAAATAATCTCCATTAGATAGATATTAGTATGCTCATTTTACAGATAGAGGCTGAGACTCAAAAGAGGTAAATTAATTGACCCAAAATCCCATAGCCACTGAGTGGCAGGGGCAGAATTCTGACCAACAGTTGCCAGTGTGATTATTCAACTTGGGCTCTTTCAACCATCCAAAACTGTGCCTTTCGATACCATTAAAGTAAGATTCACACAGCATCATTTGGAAGAGATGTTGACAGAGGTCACCCAATTGGTAGAGGTGGGACTATTCTTTGAATCCGTAGAAACACATTTTTTAAAAATCTAAGCATATAAAGAAGGATACTTTGTATTAGAAAATACGACATTTCTGAGGATACAGTTGTTTCTCACCTAATCAGCTGTCACTTCAGGGGAAAAAAGTATCTTCAAGAAATGTTGAGGTCACTAAAACAGAGAGCTTTGTAACTAATCCATTCCATCCTGCATGCATCCCATTAGTCTTAGAGGATTTGGGATAGATTTATTGTAGAATGTCTATGTCTGTAGCTTCCAGAAATGTGGGATTTTTTTTCTTCCAAAGTCCATTGATCAAACTTTACATTTACACTTTTACTGATGTACAATATTTTAATGTTCAAGTCTCTGGATGATAGCAATTTTAAGGAATTAACTTATAAATTTTGTTCTCAGACATGTACTCTCCAGTTACTATTTTCCCATGCAAATGAGAATATTTATACAAATCCTGCCATTTTTTTTTGGTTTCAAAAGGTGGGAATTACAAAGCTCCATCTTTGAATTTTCTATGTTACTTAATCTTGATCATCAATAAGGAATATTGGCCAGATGAAGATCCATACTGTGATTTCCTAGCCAATTATATTCTTAGAGGGAATGGAGACAATATTTGGTTCATATTTGTGATTTTTGTTTGTTGGGGTTATAGGCTTGGGTCCCAAACTGTTTATACCAGTCCACATTGTGGTAGAGATTGGAAAGGGCTTTCTGATCCCATTTATACCCACGCCACAGTGCGAGCTCTCTCTGCTGTGTCCCCTTAGGTGTCACCTCTACATTTTTCTATCTTAGGCATGGATTATCAGTCATTCTATCTTCTCTTATTTGGTGGGAGCCCAGAGAATATCAGATTCTCATCATGGGGGACATCAAAATTGTCAACTCCTGTGGATCCTTTTTTTTTTATGTTCCAGTGTACCTACTGCTCTTCTGTTATAGCAATGATCACATCATGTGGATTTTATTTATTTTTTTTTAAAGATTTTATTTATTTATTTGACAGAGAGAGACACAGCGAGAGAGGGAACACAAGCAGGGGGAGTGCGAGAGGGAGAAGCAGGCTTCCCACCGAGCAGGGAGCCCGATGCGGGGCTCGATCCCAGGACTCTGGGATCATGACCTGAGCCGAAGGCAGACGCTTAACCGACTGAGCCACCCAGGCACCCCCATCATGTGGATTTTAAAATTATGTTCCTCCTCTTCCCTATTGGACTATCCATTCCTTGAGGGCATATCTATGGTCCTTGCATCCTCAGTCCCTAACACAATTCCTAACATGCAGGTGCACCAGGAACATTTGCTAAAGTAAATTAAATTGGATTGCCAGAGAAATGGCAATAACAGTAGAGACAGCAAAAAGACAGCAGATATTACTGAGATGGAGTGGCAAAGCTTGACGGTGATTAAATGCAGGGTATCAAAGAAAGAAAAAAATCAAGGGTAAAAAAGTATAGATAAGCTGAATGACAGAGGTAAAATGGGGCAATAGATTTAATAAGATATAATAGCTACAGTTTATTAAACAATTACTATGTGCTAGACACTCTGCTAAGTGCTTTCCATGTATTATCTCACTGAATCTTGGTAAAAAGCCAGTTTTGCTAACGAAGAATTTAATCAAAATGCCAAGTAATTGGTAAGGCTAGAATTTGAATGAAGCCCTAGTTCTCTGTATTCCATGAAACCAGAGTTCCCCAAAGTGTGATCTAATAATTCACCAAATCAAAAATCATATAGGAGTTAAAAGTATTCCTGTGTCCCACTGCAAACATGGCGCTGTTGGTGTCAAGAAGCCAAGGAGTGTGCGTGTTTAAAAGCACACCAAGCAACTCTTACGCCAGCTAAAGCTTGATAAATATTGCATTTAATTCAATTTTGTAAACCTTTATGAAGCTGCTATAATGTTGTAGAACTTGGCCCAGACTCTGCAGATATAGAAATAAACAACATAATTTACTCCCTCTGGGAGCTACTAGACTAATGAGAGAAAGAAAGAAAGAGGGGTGGAGAGGGAGGGAGGAAGAGGAGGAGGAGGAGGAGGAGGAGGAGACATAGATCATGAAAACACATTGTAATAAATGCTTGGGTGGCTATGGGAGCACCTAATAGGGGAGCTAGCAATGCTGGCCAGTGGTGGGATTGAAGTGACAGACAGAAACACAGAGTTGCAAACAGCAACCAGTTAGTCATAAAGGTGGGACTCATGAGATAAACCAGAATTGAATATGGTGGTCATCCATTTAGCGATGAAGGTGGAAAGGTTCAGGAGGTGAGAATGCCGAGGAAAAGATTTAAAAAGCAGGAAGACCAGGAGGATATCTTTGGAGACTACTTCCCATCAGACATTTTCTTCTTTAAAGCAGAGTTCCTTGAGTAAGCAAATCAGTTATTGGCATAACCAATGAAATTGCCCTTTTGAATAGCCTAGAAACTTCAGAACAGTTTGTGAGTTTTCCTTGCCAAAGGAGAACTTTGAAAGTGATTTGCCTGCTTAAGTTTCAAGCTGACTTTACTTAAGAAAAATATGCTGTACCACCGAATGGCAGAGTTGCGTTTCAGATAGTTTATTCCCAAATCATGTACATTAATGGTTTCATTATTCTAATTTAACTCTATATTAGATGCTTTTGTACTACCAAATTTTAGTAACCAGTCATTATGTGGATAACTAAGATTCCACCCCTGCTGTTCCTCTGTATCACCCCCATCTACTCACTATTTTATGATGCCATTTAACCCCTCCATCTCCGTGCAGCTACTGTGTTTGCGATTGCCTAGCTGAGGGCAGGACAAGCTTGAACTGAACCAACAAATTCTGAAAGTTTTCTGAATAGAGTAGGTAATAGTACTGACAGCTTCAAATACATTTTGTGAAGAGCTCAGTATTATTGTTCTTGCCTATTCATATTATGACATACTGAATAATTAATAAAAAGGAATTGCATTTGAAAACGAAACAAAAAAAACCCCTACATATAGACATAACAGTAAGTAAGATTGTTGGGAAGGAAGCATCTTAAAAACATGACAGAGGAGAGGGGTGCCTGGGTGGCTCAGTCATTAAGCATCTGCCTTCAACTCAGGTCATGATCCCAGAGGATCCCAGGGTCCTGGGATTGAGCGCCACATTGGGCTCCCTCCTCAGCAGGAAGCCTGCTTCTCCCTCTCCCACTCCCCCTGCTTGTGTTCCCTCTCTTGCTGTGTCTCTCTCTGTCAAATAAATACATAAATAATCTTAAAAAAAAAGACAGAGGAGAATTCTGGAGTTGATATCGTTTGCTTTCCATGTTTGCTTGTTGTATAAGGCAAAGGAAAATAGTTTCTATTTTAGTTGGGATAAAAAAAAAGGGGAAATGTACATTTTCCCTGTCCAGAAATCATGAAGTGATTGTATAGGACATTGAAATACTTTGATAACTTACTTGATATGTATTTTTAAAAATTATTTTATTTTAATTCCAGTGTGGTTAACATACAGTGTTATATTAGTTTCAGGTGTGCAGTATAGTGATTCAGCACTTCTATATGTTACTCAGTGTTCATCAAGATAATTGTACTCTTAATTCCCTTCACCTATTTCCCCCATCCCCCCACCTACCTTCCCTCTGGTAACCATCAGTTTGTTTTCTATAGTTAAGAATCTGATTTTTGGTTTGTCTCTTTTTTTCTTCATTTGTTTTGTTTCCTAAATTCCACATATAAATGAAATCATATGGTATTTGTCTTTTTCTGACTGACTTATTTCCCTTGACATATACTCTCTAGCTCCAGTCCTGTTCTTGCAAATGGCAAGACTCCATTCTTTTTTACGGCTAAGTAACATTTCATTGTATGTATGTGTGTGTGTATACACAGACACACACAGACACACACACAGACACAGACACACACATACATATATATATATCACATCTTCGTTATCCATTCATCCGTTGATAGACACTTGGGCTGTTTCCATAATTTGGCTATTGTAAATAATATCGCAATAACATAAGGGGGTATTTTTTTTCAAATTAGTGTTTTTGTATTCTTTGAGTAAATACCCAGGAGTGGAATTATTTGATCATATAATAGTTCTATTTTTAATTTTTTGAGGACCCGCCATACTGTTTTTCACAGTGGTTGCACCAGTTTGCATTCCCACCAACAGTGCATGGGGGTTCCTTTTTCTCCACATCCTTGTCAACACTTATTATTTCCTGTGTTTTTGATGTTACTCATTCTGACACGTACAAAGTGATATCTCATTGTGGTTTTGGTTTGCCTTTCCCCAATGATGAATAATACTGAGCATCTTTTCCTGTGTCTGTTGGCCATCTGTGTATTTTTGGAAAAATGTCTGTTCATGTCTTCTGCCTATTTTTAATTGGATTATTTGTTTTTTAGGTGTTGAGTTGTATCATTTCTTTATGTGTTTTGGATACTAACCCTTTATTAGATACCTCATTTGCAAATATCTTCACCCATTCAGTAGGTAGTTTTTTAGTTTTGTTGGTTGTTTCTTTTACTGTGCAATAGTTTATTTCTGATTTTGTTTCCCTTGCCTCCAGAGACATATCTAGAAAGACATTGTTTTGGCCAATGTCAGAGAAATTACTGCATATCCTCTCTTCTGGGATTTTTGATTTCAGGTCTCGCATTTAGGTCCTTACTCCATTTTTAGTTTATTTCTGTGTATGGTGTAAGAAAGTGGTTCAGTTTCATTCTTTGGCATGTTGCTGTCCAGTTTCCTCAACATCATTTGTTAAAGAGATTATCTTTTTCCCATTGCACATTCTTGCCTGCTTTATCAAAGATTAATTGACCATATAACTGGGGCTTTACTTCTGGGCTTTCTATTCTGTTCCATAGAGCTATGTGTTTATTTTTGTACCAGTACCATACTGTTTGGATTGCTGCAGCTTTGTAATATAACTTGAAGTCTGGAATTGTGATACCTCTAGTTTTGTTTTGCTTTTACAAGATTGCTTTGGCTATTCAGGGTCTTTTGTGGTTCCATACAGATTTTAGGATTGTTTATTCTAGTTCTGTGACAAATGCTCTTGGTATTTTGATCAGGATTGCATTAAATGTATATATTGCTTTGGGTAGTATAAACATTTAACAATATTTGTTCTTACAATCCATGAGCATGGAATGTCTTTCCATTTCTTTCTGTCATCTTCACTTTCTTTCAACAATGTTTTATAGTTTTCAGAGTACAGGTCTTTCACCTCTTTGGTTAAGTTTATTACTCGGTATCTTATTATTTTGGTGCAATTGTAAATGGGATTGTTTTCTTAATTTCTCTTTCTGTTGCTTCATTATTAGTGTATAGAAATACTGCAGATTTCTGTACAATGATTTTGTATCCTGTGACTTTGCTGAATTCATTTATTAGTTCTAGTAGTTTTTTGGTGGAGTCTTTAGGGTTTTCTATATATAGTATCACGTCATCTGCAAATAGTGAAAGTTTTACTTCTTGCTTACTAATTTGGATGCCTTATATTTCTTTTTTGTTGTCTGATTGCTGTTGCTAGGACTTCCAGTCCTATGGTGAATAAAAGTGATGGGAGGGGACATCCTTGTCTTGTTCCTGATCTTAGAAGAAAAACTCTCAGTTTTCCCTATTGAGAATGATGTTAGTTGTGGGTTTTTCATGTGTGGCTTTTATTATGTTGAGGTATGTTCCCTCTAAACCTACTTTGAGGGTTTTTATCATGAATAGATATGTCAAATGCTTTTTCTGAACCTATTGATATGATCATATGGGTTTTTTTATGTTCTTTTTTTTTTATTTTTTTTAATTTTTTATTCTTATGTTAATCCCCATACATTACATCATTAGTTTTAGATGAAGTGTTCCATGATTCATTGTTTGTGCATAACACCCAGTGCTCCATGCAGAATGTGCCCTCCTCAATACCCACCACCAGGCTAACCCATCCTCCCACCCCGCTCCCCTCTAGAACCCTCACTTTGTTTTTCAGAGTCCATCGTCTCTCATGGTTCGTCTACTCCTCCGATTTCCCCCGCTTCATTCTTCCCCTCCCGCTACCTTCTTCTTCTTTTTTTTTCCTTAACATATATTGCATTATTTGTTTCAGAGGTACAGATCTGAGATTCAACAGTCTTGCACAATTCACAGTGCGCACCAGAGCACATACCCTCCCCAGTGTCTATCACCCAGTCACCCCATCCCTGCCACCCCACCCCCCACTCCAGCAACCCTCAGTTTGTTTCCTGCGATTAAGAATTTCTCATATCAGTGAGATCATATGATACGTGTCTTTCTCTGTTTGACTTATTTCACTCAACACAATACCCTCCAGTTCCATCCACGTCATTGCAAATGGCAAGATCTCATTCCTTTTGATGGCTGCATAATATTCCATTGTATATATATACCACCTGTTCTTTATCCATTCATCTGTCGATGGACATCTTGGCTCTTTCCACAGTTTGGCTATTGTGGACATTGCTGCTATAAACATCGGGGTGCACGTACCCCTTTGGATCCCTACTTTTGTATCTTTGGGGTAAATACCCAGTAGTGCAATTGCTGGATCATAGGGTAGTTCTATTTTCAACTTTTTGAGGAACCTCCATACAGTTTTCCAGAGTGGCTGCACCAGCTTGCATTCCCACCAACAGTGTAGGAGGGTTCCCCTTTCTCCGCATCCCCGCCAACATCTGTCGTTTCCTGACTCGTTAATTTTAGCCATTCTGACTGGTGTGAGGTGGTATCTCATTGAGGTTTTGATTTGGATTTCCCTGATGCCGAGCGATATTGAGCACTTTTTCATGTGTCTGTTGGCCATTTGGATGTCGTCTTTGGAAAAATGTCTGTTCATGTCTTCTGCCCATTTCTTGATTGGAATCTTTGTTCTTTGGGTGTTGAGTTTGATGAGTTCTTTATAGATTTTGGATACTAGCCCTTTATCTGATATGTCATTTGCAAATATCTTCTCCCATTCTGTCGGTTGTCTTTTGGTTTTGTTGACTGTTTCCTTTGCTTTGCAAAAGCTTTTTATCTTGATGAAGTCCCAAGAGTTCATTTTTGCCCTTGCTTCCCTTGCCTTTGGCGATGTTTCTAGGAAGAAGTTGCTGCGGCTGAGGTCAAAGAGGTTGCTGCCTGTGTTCTCCTTTAGGATTTTGATGGACTCCTGTCTCACATTGAGGTCTTTCAACCATTTGGAGTCTATTGTTGTGTGTGGTGTAAGGAAATGGTCCAGTTTCATTCTTCTGCATGTGGCTATCCAATTTTCCCAACACCATTTGTTGAAGAGACTGTCTCTGTTCCATTGGACATTCTTTCCTGCTTTGTCAAAGATGAGTTGACCATAGAGTTGAGGGTCCATTTCTGGGCTCTCTATTCTGTTCCATTGATCTATGTGTCTGTTTTTGTGCCAGTACCATACTGTCTTGATGATGACAGCTTTGTAATAGAGCTGGAAGTCTGGAATTGTGATGCCGCCGGCTTTACTTTTCTTTTTCAACATTCCTCTGGCTATGCGGGGTCTTTTCTGGTTCCATACAAATTTTAGGATTATTTGTTCCATTTCTTTGAAAAAAGTGGATGGTATTTTGATGGGGATTGCATTGAATGTGTAGATTGCTCTAGGTAGCATTGACATCTTCACAATATTTGTTCTTCCAATCCATGAGCATGGAACATTTTTCCATTTCCTTGTGTCTTCCTCAATTTCTTTCATGAGTATTTTATGGTTTTCTGAGTAAAGATCCTTTGTCTCTTTGGTTAGATTTATTCCTAGGTATCTTATGGTTTTGGGTGCAATTGTAAATGGGATCGACTCCTTAATTTCTCTTTCTTCTGTCTTGTTGTTGGTGTGTAAGAATGCCACTGACTTCTGTGCATTGATTTTATATCCTGCCACTTTACTGAATTCCTGTATGAGTTCTAGCGGTTTTGAGGTGGAGTCTTTGGGGTTTTCCACATAAAGTATCACATCATCTGCAAAGAGTGAGAGTTTGACTTCTTCTTTGCCAATTTGGATGCCTTTGATTTCTTTTTGTTGTCTGATTGCTGTGGCTAGGACTTCCAATACTACGTTGAATAGCAGTGGTGATAGTGGACATCCCCGCCGCGTTCCTGACCTTAGGGGGAAAGCTCTCAGTGTTTCCCCATTGAGAATGATATTCGCTGTAGGTTTTTCATAGATGGCTTTTATGATATTGAGGTATGTACCCTCGATCCCTATACTCTGAAGAGTTTTGATCAAGAAAGGATGCTGTACTTTGTCAAAAGCTTTTTCTGCATCTATTGAGAGGATCATATGATTCTTGTTCTTTCTTTTTTTAATGTATTGTATCACGTTGATTGATTTGCGGATGTTGAACCAACCTTGCAGCCCAGGGATAAATCCCACTTGGTCATGGTGAATAATCCTTTTAATGTACTGTTGGATCCTATTGGCTAGTACTTTGGTGAGAATTTTTGCATCCATGTTCATCAGGGATATTGGTCTGTAATTCTCCTTTTTGATGGGGTCTTTGTCTGGTTTTGGGATCAAGGTAATGCTGGCCTCATGAAATGAGTTTGGAAGTTTTCCTTCCATTTCTATTTTTTGGAACAGTTTCAGAAGAATAGGTATTAATTCTTCTTGAAATGTTTGGTAGAATTCCCCTAAGAAGCCATCTGGCCCTGGGCTTTTGTTTTTTGGGAGATTTTTGATGACTGCTTCAATTTCCTTAGTGGTTATAGGTCTGTTCAGGTTTTCTATTTCTTCCTGGTTCAGTTTTGGTAGATGATACATCTCTAGGAATGCCTCCATTTCTTCCAGGTTATGTAATTTGCTGGCATATAGTTGCTCATAATATGTTCTTAAAATTGTTTGTATTTCTTTGGTGTTGGTTGTGATCGCTCCTCTTTCATTCATGATTTTGTTGATTTGGGTCCTTTCTCTTCTCTTTTTGATAAGTCTGGCCAGGGGTTTATCAATCTTGTTAATTCTTTCAAAGAACCAGCTCCTAGTTTCGTTGATCTGTTCTACCGTTCTTTTAGTTTCTATTTCATTGATTTCTGCTCTGATCTTTATTATTTCTCTTCTCCTGCTGGGTTTAGGCTTTATTTGCTGTTCTTTCTCCAACTCCTTTAGGTGTAGGGTTAGGTTGTGTATTTGAGACCTTTCTTGTTTCTTGAGAAAGACTTGTATTGCTATATACTTTCCTCTTAGGACTGCCTTTGCTGCATCCCAAAGATTTTGAATAGTTGTGTTTTCATTTTCATTGGTTTCCATGTATTTTTTTAATTCTTCTTTAATTTCCTGGTTGACCCATTCATTCTTCAGTAGGATGCTCTTTAGCCTCCATGTATTTGAGTTCTTTCCGACTTTCCTCTTGTGATTGAGTTCTAGTTTCAAAGCATTGTGGTCTGAAAATAGGCAGGGAATGATCCCAATCTTTTGATACCGGTTGAGACCTGATTTATGACCTAGGATGTGATCTATTCTGGAGAATGTTCCATGGGCACTAGAGAAGAATGTGTATTCCGTTGCTTTGGGATGGAATGTTCTGAATATGTCTGTGAAGTCCATTTGGTCCAGTGTGTCATTTAAAGTCTTTAGTTCCTTGTTGATCTTTTGCTTAGACGATCTGTCCATTTCAGTGAGGGGGGTGTTAAAGTCCCCCACTATTATTGTATTGTTGTCGATGTGTTTCTTTGCTTTTGTTACTAATTGCCTTATATAATTGGCTGCTCCCATGTTAGGGGCATAGATATTTACAATTGTTAGATCTTCTTGTTGGATAGATCCTTTAAGTAGGATATAGTGTCCTTCCTCATCTCTTATTACAGTCTTTGGTTTAAAATCTAATTTGTCTGATATAAGGATTGCCACCCCAGCTTTCTTTTGGTGTCCATTAGCATGGTAAATGGTTTTCCACCCCCTCACTTTCAATCTGGGGCTGTCTTTGGGTCTAAAATGAGTCTCTTGCAGACAGCATATCGATGGGTCTTGTTTTTTAATCCAGTCTGATAGCCTGTGTCTTTTGATTGGGACATTTAGCCCATTTACATTCAGGGTAACTATTGAAAGATAGGAATTTAGTGCCATTGTATTGCCTGTAAGGTGACTGTTACCGTATATTGTCTGTGTTCCTTTCTGGTCTATGTTGCTTTTAGGCTCTCTCTTTGTTTAGAGGACCCCTTTCAAGATTTCCTGTAGGGCTGGTTTTGTGTTTGCAAATTCCTTTAGTTTTTGTTTGTGCTGGAAGCTTTTTATCTCTCCTTCAATTTTCAATGACAGCCTAGCTGGATATAGTATTCTTGGCTGCATATTTTTCTCATTTAGTGCTCTGAATATATCCTGCCAGTCCTTTCTGGCCTGCCAGGTCTCTGTGGATAGGTCTGTTGCCAATCTAATGTTTCTACCCTTGTAGGTTACATATCTCTTCTCCTGAGCTGCTTTCAGGATTTTCTCTTTGTCTATGAGACTCGTAAGTTCTACTATTAGATGTCGGGGTGTTGACCTATTTTTATTGATTTTGAGAGGGGTTCTCTGTGCTTCCTGGATTTTGATGCCTGTTTCCTTCCCCAAATTAGGGAAGTTCTCTGCTATAATTTGCTCCAATATACCTTCTGCCCCTCTCTCTCTTTCTTCTTCTTCTGGGATCCCAATTATTCTAATGTTGTTTCGTCTTATGGTATCGCTTATCTCTCGAATTCTGCCCTCGTGATCCAGTAGTTGTTTCTCTCTCTTTTTCTCATCTTCTTTATTTTCCATCATTTGGTCTTCTATATTACTGATTCTCTCTTCTGCCTCATTTATTCTAGCAGTTAGCGCCCCCATTTTTGATTGCACCTCATTAATAGCCTTTTTGATTTCTACTTGGTTAGATTTTAGTTCTTTTACTTCTCCAGAAAGGGTTTCTCTAATAACGTCCATATTTTTTTCAAGCCCAGCTAGTATCTTTAAAGTGATGATTCTGAACTCTAGATCTGACATCGTACTAATGTCCGTATTGAGGAGGTCCCTGGCAGTCGGTACTACCTCTTGTTCTTTTTGTTGAGGTGATTTTTTCCGTCTTGTCATTTTGTGCAGAGGAGAATAGATTAATGAGAGAACAAAATGCTAGCAGAGTAACAACGTCCCCAGAAAATATACTCTAAACAAATCAGAAAAGACCTGAAGCAGTGGGAAAAGAAAGGGAAAGAGAGAAAAAAGAGAAAGAAAAAAAAAGAAAAAGATAAAGATAAAAACAAAAACAAACAAAACAAGAACAACAACAACAAAAAAACAGAATGTGATCAAATATGATCAGGCTGGTATATAGATCAGTGCCACACACTAGATTTGGGGTGTATTTTGGTCTTTTAGAAGAAAGTGCCTCCCAAAATTTTAAAGAAAGAAAAACTTATATATGTACAAAAATAAGGTTGATATGATGAAGGGATGGAATATGACTGTAAAGATGGAAATTATAAAAAATTTTATAAAAGGAATTGATAAGAAGTTGTTTGAAAAAAGAAAGAAGCGGATTTAAAGAAAGAAAAAAGGGAGAGTATGTGATCAGGCAGGGGAATAGAAAACACCATATACTAGAGATTTAGGGTATATTTTAATCTGTTAGAAGAAACTATCTCAAAATTTTAAAGAGAGAACAACTTATATATATAAGCCAAAAATACGGGTTACTACTATGAAGGGATAGAATATGACTCTAAAAATGAAAAATAAAATTTTTTTTTTTTAAAAAAAGGGATTGATAAGATGTTGGTTGAAAAAGGGAAAAGGAAAAATTCAAAAAAAAAGAAAAAAGAAAAAAAGACAGTTAAAAAAAAATTAACTTTGAAAGACTAAAGAATCATGGTAAAAAAGCCATGAATTCTATGTGCAGTATTCCCCTAGCGCTGGAGTTCTGCCATTCTCATTGATCGGTAAACTTGGTCTTGGCTGGCTGTTCTTGCTGATCTTCTGGGGAGGGGCCTGTTGCCGTGGTTTCCAAATGTCTCTGCCAGAGGTGGAATTGCCCCGCCCTTGCCCCCTCCCGGCTAAGTAACCTGCTCGGGTTTGCTCTCTGGGGCTTTTGTTCCCTGCGAGCTTTCCCTACAGCTTTGGAGGCGGAGAGTGAAAATGGCGGCCTCCCAATCTCTGCCCCGGAGGAGCCGAGAACTCGGGGCCCTGCTCCTCAGTGAGCCCCCAGAGAAAAGCCGTCAGTCACTCCTGTCTCCCCGGTTCCGGCTGCACTCCGTGCTCACCCGGCCTGTGACCGCGCGTTTCTATCTCTGGCACCCGACCCCGGGTGGAGTCTCCAAACCCAGCCGATCCCTGCGGTGCACTCCCGCGCGGCTCCTCCCGGGGGAGGAAGGTGAGTCTCCCCGGATCTGCCGCTTGTTGGGTCCCTGCTGGAGGAGCAGGGGCCCGACTGTGCCGCGGATCACGGTCTATGGCCACCCCGAGCTGAGAGCCCGCGCCTGGGCTCCGTCTCTGCAGCCTGCTTCCCTGCTCCGTTACCTGGGAGCTCTGCCACACTCAGGCACCCCCGGTCTTTCTGTGACCCCGAGGGTCCTGAGACCACACTGTCCCGGAGGGTTCCACCCCCCGTTTAGCCACCAGAGTGTCCTCCCTCGGCGGAGCAGACTTTTAAAAGTTCCGATTTTGTGCTCCGCGGCTCTATCACTTGCCAGAAGCGGCCCACGGAGGCCCCTCCCCCGCCGTCTATCCTCCCGAATATCGCCTCGGATTCACTTCTCCACACGTCCTACCTTCCAGAAAGTGGTCGCTTTTCTGTTCAGAGAGTTGTTGCTATTCTTTTCTTCGATCTCCTATTGAGTTTGTAGGTGTTCAGAATGGTTTGATCTCTATCCAGCTGAATTCCTGAGAGGAGACGAAATCCAGGTCTCCTACTCCTCCGCCATCTTGCTCCGCCCCCCATATGGTTTTTATCCTTCCTCTTATTGATGTGATGTATCACATTGATTGATTTGTGAATACTGAGCCTCCCTCGTATCCCAGAATAAATCCCACTTGGTCATGGTGAATGATTTTTTTTTTAGTGTATTGTTGGATTTGATTTGCCAATGTTTTGTTGAGGATTTTTGCATCTATGTTTAACAGAGATATTGGCCTGTAGTTCTCTTTTTTTGTGGCGTTTTTATCTGGTTTTGGTATCAGGGTAATGCTTGCCTCATAGAAAGAATTTGAAAGTTTTCCTTCCTCTTCTATTTTTTGGAGCAGATTGAGAAAAGTAGATATTAACTCTTCTTTAATGTTTGGTAGAATTCATCTGTGAAGCCATCTGGTTCTGGACTTTTTTTGTTGGGAGTTTTTTTGATGACATAGGGTGACGAAATGGATAAAAAAATAAGACTCATCATGCTGCCCACAAGAGATGCATTTCAAACCTAAAGACACATGCAGACTGAAATTGAAGGGATAGAGAAACATTTGTCATTGCCCATGGATGTCAAAAGAAAGCTGAGGTAGCAATACTTAGACAAAGCAGAATTTAAAATAAAGACTGTAACAAGATGTAAGGACACTATATAATAATAAAGGGGTCAATCCAGTAAGAAGATATAATTGCAAGTATTTATGCACCAAACATGGGAGAACCCAAGTACATAACAGTTAATAACAAGCATAACAGGAAATAACAACAAACATAAAAGAACTAATAGTAGGGGACTTTAATACCTCACATCAGTGGACAGATCATCCGAACAGAAAATCAACAGGAAACAGTGACTTGGAATGACATACTAGACCAGATGGATTTAAAAAATACATTCAGAACATTCAGTTCTAAACGAGCAGGATACACATTCTCCTCAAGTGCACATGGAACATTCTCCAGAATAGATCACATATTAGATCACAAAAGAAGTCTCAACAAACTCAAAAAGATCGAAGTCATACCATGCATCTTTTCTGAACACAACACTATGAAACTAGAAATCCAACACAAGGAAAAAATCTGTGAAAAACATTAATACATGGAAGTTAAATAACATGCTACTAAACAATGAATGGGTCAACCAAAAAAAGCAAAAAAGAAATAAAAAATTACATGAAGAAAAATGAAAATGAAAACAGAATGGTACATAATCTCTGTGATGCAGCAAAAGTGGATCCGAGAAGCAAGTTTATAGCAATACAAGCCTGCCTCAAGAAGCAAGAAAAATCTCAAGTGAATAGCCTAACTTTACACCTAGAGGAGCTAAAAAAAGAAGAACAAACAAAATCCAGAACTAGCAGAAGGAAGGACATAATAAAGATTAGAGAAGAAATAAATGATATAGGGGTGTCTGGGTGGCTCAGTTGATTAAACATCTGCCTTTGGCTTAGGTCATGATCCTGGGGTCCTGGGATCCAGCCCCACGTCAGGCTCCCTGCTCAGTGGGGAGCCTGCTTCTCTCTCTGCCCCTCCCCCCTACTTGGTGCTCTCTCTCTCAAATAAATAAATAAAATCTCAAAAAAAGAAATGACATAGAAACAAACAAAAAAAACAGTCAATGAAACCAGGAGCTAGTTCTCTGAAAAGATCAAAAATTGATAAACCTCTAGCTAGACTCATAAAAACAAAAGAGAGAGAGAGAGAGACTGAGAGAAGACTCAAACAAAATCACAAATGAAAGAAGAGAAATAACAACTGACACCACAGAAATACAAAAGATTTTAAGACATTATGAAAAATATGCCAACACATTGGACATCCTAGAAGAAATAGATAAATTCCTAAAAAATATAACCTACCAAAACTGAAGCAGGAAGAAAGAGAAAATTTGAACCAACCGATTACAGGCAATGAAATTGAATCAGTAATTGATATGTATTTTAAATGTAGTTTGGTAAAAGGAAAGGCCATTGGTTAGATTTCAGGAATTTTGGGCTCTGATAATTGCTTTTTATTTTTTTTAATTAATTAATTTATTTGAAAGAGCAGGGAGAGAGGATCTCAAGCAGACTCCATGCTGAGCCCGCAGCCCTGACTCGGGGATCAATCTCATGACCTTGATTTCATGACTTGAGCCAAAATCAAGAGTCAGATACTTAACTGACTGCACCATCCAGGCACTTCCTGATACTGCTTTTGATATTTATGAGCTGTGTTATGCCATAGAAATGTTATTTATCCTTAATTTCTCCATGTAACATGTAAGGGATGGAACTAGATCTCTAGGATACTTTATAGCTCCCATCAATCAATCAATCAGTCAATCAAATCAGTGTGTATTCATCATTCATTATGTTTTAGGATATAAATTCGTAAATAATTAGGTACAGTTCTAGCCTCAAGGTACTCACAGCTTACATTTCTATTCTACCTGAAGTTTGGGTTTATTGAAAAAGCAAAAACAAATAAAAAATGGATCTTTCTATGTAACTTATAAATTGACTTGTAACTTGATTGATTTATTTTTTCCACAATGCAGAAATTTTGTATCAGCTCTTAAAAAATATGTACATAAAAGCAGAAAGAATGTTTAGATTTCAGGTTGCACTTTTGTTACAAGCTTATCGGTGAGTATAAAAGCATTCAAGGGCATATATCTGGCTATAGGATATAGGCATTTGTAGCTGTGTGTGTGTGTATGTATATATATGTGTGTGTGTATGTATATATATATATATACACACACACACACATGGTTAAGCATGAAGTAAAAACTTGTGTTGATTTATATGACTTTTTATGTTTGGCAAATGAATAAGAATTAAATGTATATATGAGAACAAACATGAAGTAAATATGTATGAGAACTATGGAAAATATACCAAGAACTTTTTAAAAGCTTCTGAAAAGCACATGCTTTTTAATCACAATCAATGGATGGAGTATAAGCTTTCTAACCAGTTTGCTTTTAACTGATGAGTCATATGGTAAGTAAAATATGCAAATACTTCTAGGAATGAGAAGGGATAGGAAGGATTCTGTAATATTTGAAGAATTGCATAAAATATTTCCTCAAACTTTTCTTTCTAACCATTTCCCAATGAGCTTTTGTGTGTAACAAGATTTCACCATGAAATACAAAGACAAAAAGGTAAGAACACAGCACTTCTTAACCTTACGTTTTGGCTCTTATATTTGGTGAGTAGAGGGGAGGCAATGAAGAAGTGTTTCCCTGAGGTTTAAAGAGTATTAGTTATAGAAGAGGATATTTAGGGTAACAAATTGTTACCCTGGCACTGACTGCCAGATACCAGGTGATAAATTTAGCCAAATATTCCTTAACACACACATACACATATGTGCACACATACATATGTGTATTTGTTCATGGTATGCAGGGTAACTTGCATAAAGTCTTAAGACCCAGGGCAAGTTTCAAAGATTAGAGGTCTTAGCAGTCAACAAAAATTCCTAGATCCCTTTTGATATATACTTCTGTTCAATATGGAGTAGATTTCACTGTTTTTATTCTAATGCATGCCTTTATCATTTGCCCTTAATACATTATATTTTAATATTTGATACTAGTTCTTCCCAACTGAGATGAATTTTATGAAATCTGAGTTTTTAAATTCAACTTAGCACTATGAATTGCACACAAACTTTATAAGCATTCCTTCTTGTTTTTTAAATATCAGGCACAATGTTCAAAAAGAATGCATTTACTATGTAAGAAGCCATTCCAGTTTATATGGGTTGTCCATGTGGTAAGATTTTATGAATCCTAAAACACACACACACACACACACACACACACACTTTTTTCCCATGGTTCCTGATATCCACACCTACAAAGCAGTGAAATTACCATGGAGTTTTGTCTTATCTGTAGGGAGGTAAGGTCTCTTGAGGCCAAAACGCAGGAATGAAAAAGGCAGATAAAGTCTCAAAATTAGAATATAATCAATGCTGGAAGGACTCTTTTACCAAGTAATCTTAAAAGTAAGTCATTTGTGTTACTATGAAAGGAATACTGTCATTTTGCAGCAAGGCATTGAACTAATTACCCTTGACCTGCCTTTGAGTCACTTTCTATGATTTTTATGAGATGCTTAGGTTGGTATTTATTGTTTCAAGCAATGCATTAATGCTAGCCAAATATTATTTTAGTGGCAGAATAAAAAGCAAACTGACAACTTTATATTCCCTGTTCTTTCTTTGTTAAATCAACTCTGTATTAACTGTTCATGCTGAACAGCATTGGAATAGCCATATATACTCTTGTGTTAGACTCACAAAATTTTAAAGTGGGGAAAAAAGCTTGGGGATAATTTACTTTCTTTGTTTTAGCCCAGAGAATGTTCTCATGCAGCTTTCAGTTAATATAGAAGCTCAGTATTTATAGTTGGTCAACATGGTCCTCTTTTCCTTGAAGAGATTACAGGGTTGGGGAGTTAACACAACCATCTCCTCCCCAGTAACACTTGAAAGAATTGCAAGGAATTTGAAAATAGGGATTCCATTCAATCTTCTGTTTTCAAACTAAGAAACTGAAGTCAAGAAAAGTTCAGTTAATTGCTCAGTGTCCTTATCACCCTACAGTAGGACAAGAGTCAGGAGTCAGAGTTCTGACTGTTCTTTCTCTCATACAGCGGTTTTCATAAGTCATCCTGTAAATAGTCTCCCTTCAGCAAATTTGAGATAGAAAACCTTGCATTGCTTTTTCCTCCACATGATTTCCCTTAAGGGTTGATGTATTCTTGTTACCGGCAACAAGTTCCTCTAAAGTTTTTCTAAGCCCCAGTGGAGAAGTATGATTTTTTTAAAAAAAAAGATAAATATGTTTATCATATGTACCATTTATGCAAGCTCTTAGAATTTCCAGTGGATTCTACTATTTAAAGCTATGGTGGTAAGTCCTTCCAGAAGATTTTCAGTTATCTTTTTAATCATTAGAAATGTTTAGCAAGGAAAGAAGATATACCCATACATCTATAACTACTGTAATGTCTTGGAATATTTGCTTCCAGAGTCTTTTTAAAAAATGTTTTTAAAAAAATCACTCTATAAATTTTGTAAAAATAATTCATTTGAATTAAAAATCTTCCCAAGTCTCAGAATCCCATACGTCCTTCTATGTACATGAATAGTTCAATGGCTAGGTAGAAATACATTTATGACAATATCATGCAGCTCTAGGTATTGTTTTTGTCTTTGTAAATTCATGTTTTTTTTAAGGGCAGAACAGAGTAGATTCCTGCCATGAAGGCAGGAATGCCTTCACAGCAGGATTAGCATTCTCACTCATCTCTCATTCCACACCTTTTGATTTTGGTAGTTATAATTTGATTGTCTCCTCCTCAGGTTATAACAATTGAAGTCTCTTCAGTAATCTTATTTTCATTGTGTTTATTTTATTTCTGTATAGAGATATTATCAATATGCATCACATTCATCAGAATGTCTAACTTTTTATTTTGATGGTACTCTTAATTGCCTGAATTTTGTTGTCAGACTTATGTTAGAAAGTGCTATATTTTTTTTAAAAAGAAAGAAAGCAACAAAGAAACAGAGCAAGCTGTATTTTCTGAGTACTTTCATAATTGAGAAAGTGGCTTTGCATAGAAAGGCTCATGTATAATATTCTTGGGTAATATTGCTCCATTGTCTTCCAACATTGGATATTATTATATGGGCATCTACCTCATACAGATTGTTTTGATTTTGATTTTTCTGTCTGGATGTTCAGATAATTCTTTATTCTCCAGATTCAATATCCTAAATGAGATTGTCTCACTATTGGTAGTTACGTGTTCAGTTTTCTAGGAACATGGTATAGTCTTTGATTCTGAAATTTCTGACATATTTTTCAGGGAAAATTTCCTATTATTTTATCTTTGAATATATATTCTGTTCCATTTGTGGGCTTGCTGCATCAGAATTCCAGTTATCTTAACATTGGATCATTTCTGCTTGTTCTCTATCTATACAAGCACTGTGTTATTTTAGTCATTTGGCTTTTTTCATTTACATTCACTGTGATTATCTCAAGTCTCCTCTATGTTGATAATATGGTTTTTAGTAGTTTTTTTTTTTTATGTTACTTGTACTTTCTAATTTATATATTGGCTCTCTAATGATGTTGTTTTGGTCCTTGATTTATTTCTTAGGTCCACTATCTCTCTTTCTGTTTCATTCTGTTATTTTATCATCTAGTCTTTGACCTCTGGTTATATTGAATTTATTTTCATATTTTTTTTTAAAGATTTTATTTATTTATTTGACAGAGAGAGACACAGCGAGAGAGGGAACACAAGCAGGGAGAGTGGGAGAGGGAGAAGCAGGCTTCCCGCCGAGCAGGGAGCCCGATGTGGGGCTTGATCCCGGGACTCTGGGATCATGACCCGAGCCGAAGGCAGACGCTTAACGACTGAGCCACCCAGGGGCCCCGAATTTATTTTCATATTAAGTGAATCCATTGTGTAAAGCAACTTGAGCAATTTCTGTTCCTACCCTTATATTTTCTTCTGGATTGAGTGCTTTGTTTTCCTCTCTCCCTTTGCTCAACTGCCTTTCTCTTTGTCTCTGTGTCTTTCTGTCTGTCATTATTGTTGCCTGTATTATATTTCCATATTTCTTAAATATGTCTTTTATCTTGCTCATATGTGAGTGGCTCTCTGTAGACACTTTTTGCTCTAATATGATAAAAGTTACTTGTAGACTTATTTATCACCCTGCCTTAGACCCTTTGGGCTCCAGTTTGAAGGCTGGAGATTTCAGGTTCTGTGCCCTTTTTAAGAAACAACAGGAATGGTTGGGGAATGAGTACAGCTGAAGCAACATAACTGTGTTGGCTGGTGTTGCTCCTATTCCCTTCTAGAGTAGAGGGGTGGTCCTTAGGTTTCTGGTCAAGTCTTCAGCTCACTGTTAGCCCAGGAGCTTTCACCTTAGTCAGCCCATGTCGTGTATGTCTCTTCAACAGCCCTCCAGCGTCTCCTCTTTCAGAAAAGGAGAAACATAAGGCTATATCCATAGGTTTTGCATTGATTCGGGTTTGGAGGTATTACTGAGAATTCTTAGGTTTTCCCCCAAACTTCAGGGCCCTTTCTGGGGTTTAAGGACAGATAAGGAACTCAATCCTAATCTGCCTTTCTACTCTACTCCAAAAATGTCTGTGCTTTGACTATGACTTTCTTTTCCCATTGACTATGCTTTCTTTTCTTTATTTGTTGTTGTTGATTTTTATGTTCCTGTGTGTATGCACTGGGACTGAAGTTTATTTCATTAGGTATTGGGGAAGATAAATTAGTTGTGTGTTAGAATCCATCATTTTCTTAGTTTAATGTGCTGAAAGATTCCCTCATTGAATATCTACTACTAATAAGAAACTTGAAAAACAATTTTTCTACTGTAATTTATTATACTTCTTCAAAATACATTTAAAAATACACAGAAATAGCTCTCATGCATGGCAGAAACATTTTTTCTAGACTTTTAGAATATCTACATCTTTTACTATCAAATACCAAGAAGGCATTCTAGAAAACATTTAACTGAGGGAAAAATGATAGCTCTCAAATTCCTGTCAGTATGCAATGTTAGGAATTGGATAACATTTTATAGATTTATTATTTCTGTCATCATACAACATACATGACTTAACATTTTTATCTTGTTTGTTTTAACATGTTTTCATTTCCTTCACAGCTAAAATTGAAAATTGGCAAAGAAAGATGTTTATAAATTATATATGTGTGGATGTATAATTTTATGTGTTTATGTCTATACATCATATTTTAAACATGAGTATTCTATGTGATTATATAGTTTACATAGAAGTTTATGGGAACACATATATGCGATATAGAAGTACATATATTAATATATGTTTATATTCACATATACATACACATATATATTTTTATGTGTGTGTGTGTATACACAGAAACCTAATTGTTGGATAGTAGCCAATATCTACCTAAGGCTTGATTGATGGCACAAAAATCATTCCAAAGGTATGACAATAACATCAGGAAGCATACAGAACTAGGACCTTGAGGTAATCCTCCTGTTATTTTTATCACTGGTTTGAGCATCACAGTATCATTCTACCAATCTGGTCCTAGGCTCCACAACTAAAGAGAGAAATGGAAAGCTCAGTCTGGATTTATAGAGAAGCAAACCCTGTTTACAGAAAGAGCTTAAACTGAGGAAGGGTAATGGGATTATTTGTCTGGATAAAGAAAACTGTGAGGAGAGATTTAAAATAGTTTCCAAGCATATACAAAGGACTCTAAAGTGAAGGTTGAAGATCAGATGTTCTTTGTAGACCAGAATTATTAGACAGGAGGAAGAATTTTTTGGTATATTGTGTCCACAATAAGAAGCACTAACAGTGTAGAAGATGAAATCAAAAGGTCTAAATTTTCATTTCTCTAAGGTGATTAAAATACTATCTTTGCCTACTACAGCAGAGTAGCATAGAGTTGATGCTTTCAATATTCTATTGCTGTAATTGTTATTAACTTTGAAGAAAAGTATACTCTTAGGTCTTAAATGTTGTTCATCATCCAGGTTTTTCATAGCTGTTAGTTACAGCCAGGAAATGACTGAATGTGAAAGGATTGTCCTATGAAGACACCCAGGCCTAAATAATGTTTATTAGCACCTATCCTGTGCTTGGCCTTGAGGACACAGATTTGGAAAGGCAGTCCCTGTCCTTAAGAAGCTAGTAGCTTCGGGGCGCCTGGGTGGCTCAGTTG
Source organism: Neomonachus schauinslandi (assembly GCF_002201575.2). Classification (NCBI taxonomy): domain Eukaryota; kingdom Metazoa; phylum Chordata; class Mammalia; order Carnivora; family Phocidae; genus Neomonachus; species Neomonachus schauinslandi. Next base: position 21,730,551 of record NC_058416.1, on the reverse strand, counting down.
GTTAAGCGACTGCCTTCGGCTCAGGTCATGATCCTGGAGTCCCGGGATCGAGTCCCTCATCGGGCTCCCTGCTCAGCAGGGAGTCTGCTTCTCCCTCTTCCGCTCCCCCCTCTTGTGCTCTTTCTCTCTCTCACTCTCTCTCTCAAATAAATAAATAAAATCTTTAATAAAAAAAAAAAGAAGCTAGTAGCTTCGTGAATCCACAACCAGATTGATGTCACAATGAAAGGAATTTCTGTTGTTTCACCTGCTTTTTCTTGTCAGTTAGTTTTTAGTGATGATATATTAACTTCTGTGTGAGGAAAAAATATATAAATCTGTATATATAAAATTAAATACACCACTTAGGCTTACACCTATGTCAGGAAAAAAGGTAGTGTACATTCTAGCAATTATTAAGAGAACCCAAAACCTACTATCTCCCTGTTCCCTGACCCCCTTTCTCTTTCTGTGGAAATGATCATTGATAGACTAGATTGAAACACTTCTTTGATTGGAACATGCTAAGAATAAAATCCATAGCTTAAAAAAACCCTTTTTTTTTTTTCAGAAGAGTGGGAGCCCCAGTCAATATTAATAGTTAAAACTCAAGTGAGCTTTTATTTCCAATGCAGAATACATTCTAGTCATTTAAGGCTAGAACCGAACCTAAATTTTTTAGGAGAGTACAGACAGATATGTGTGAGAGACAACTTAAATAGAAAACGAAATACAAATCTCAACACCCTTCCTACGGAGGAGGACAGATGTGTAGGTAGGAAATAGCAAACTAGAGAGAAATATTCAGCAGATTTCAAGTTACTTGTCACATAAGACCCGGAGAGAAGTGTTGGATTGGGCAGAGATACATCACATAGCTCCTTGTTAAAAAAAGGAGAAGGAGGATTATGAACTTAGAGATCAAGTAGGCTGAAAGAAAGTTACTTTGGCAACAAAAATTAGTGCAGGAAGAATTGAAACTATGAGGTAAGAGAGCAATTTCTAATGTATAAATTGAGAAGTCCATTAGAAACGTTATTCTGTAAAACTAGGATTTTGCTGAGGTATGTTTAGCACGAAAGCCTGAATTTATAAAGACGATTTCCCCCACTAGGATATGTTATCTCTAAACCTACATTCAATGCCCAGTGGCCTCCTTTCTACAAAGGATGTGATTACATATAAAACTATGGCTCCTTAAAGTGAAATTATCTGTTGATACAATTGTGATAGTGCACTTTAAAGAACCATTTGTTTTGGGTACAGAGGTAGTCCGATTTGGCAGCAAACATACTTTAGATATTTAGTGTGGTCTGTCTCTTTAGATATTTGTTTTCAAGAGAAGACTGATGGGGTTATGTCTACTACTTTAACAACAAATTAAGTAACCTCAAAGGGCCTGGAAACTTGGAGAAAGCTGTTCTGCTCTAGGGAAACTAGCTGACTTTCCACTGTACTCAGAGTGGAAATGCAGCCACTCAAGGATCATGCTAATTTTTACTTTCCTCCTAATAAAAGCTCACCAATCTGTTTTTTTCCTCAATTCTTGTTAATCATTCACCAAAGTGATTTGTGCTGCCTCGTGTTAATTTAAAGCACCTGCATGGCTTTAAAAATGCATTCTCTGCCATTTCAGAGTTGTGGTAAATCTTTAGAATGTATAGAATCGTCTCAAAATCAAGGTAATACAGAGTATTAGTTAATTATTATATGCATTAAAACACTATACATAGCGTTTTGTAATTAACCCACCTTTATTACATACCCAAATAACTGGAAAAGAATAGCTAAGTAACTTATCTAAAAATAAAAATATTAGAAGCCAAATCTAAAGATTAGAGAATGATATGGGACATTCCTGAAAATACTTGTGAGGCATCTATTATATGAAATGAAACTCATAATACTATTTAGATTGTTGTTGATGACTTTGAGGTTGAAATTACAGAAGAAATTTCACTCTACAAAATTCAAATGATTAGTCATAGCATAGAAAGTCTTAGGAGAAAACCAAGTAAATTAATGGAAAACTTTTACTCAAATTTAAGGCTTAATTATACAAGTCTAATGATTTCAGGATAGAGCGGTTTCTCATCTATTAGTCATTTCTAAGTATGATAAACACATTCAAGAACAAATTATATTTTTCTATATTTCTGTTGCTTATGAGTCATTTTTGGTCATTATGGCTTATTCTCTCAGCCCCAGAATTAAAATAATTCTTTATATATGTACTATAAGTACTGTAGAAGATCCTAAGAAACTAACATCTGAGGGAAATGTAAGTAATTTATTTCTGGTCATGAATTTTTCTTCTATCCAAAGAGAGTATAACTAAAATCAATATCTTGCCTGAAATTGTTGTAGCATCGTATGTGTATGTTAAGCAATTCTCTGAAATGGATTAATACTATGTAAATGGTACAATTTGATAAACTTGAACATTCATGGTACTCCATTTTTATTAGTCATTAAGAAGTTCCTATGCACCAAATAGTTTAAAGTAGTGAAATTATTCCTTCCATGAGAGTGGGAGGGAGGGGGTATTGTATAATATTCAAAGGAAATTAAAAGAGAAAGCATATGCTTCAGATCCCATCTGTAAAAATCATACCATGGTTGGTAAATAATGATATATGTGAAAGATATCTTAAAATAAAAAGTGGTATAAAAACTAGGCACAGAGACAGAGCACTACAAGAAGCAGGAAAATCCATTGTCAGATTCACAAAAGACAAAATGTCATCGGAAGAGGAGTATCTGAGTTTCCTCTTAGTGAATAAATAGAAATTGTATCATCTGAGGAATGTAATTCCAGGCAAGGATCCATGATCAGAAAAGTGCTGACAAAACATACCTACAGCCCCTGATAAATCATATTCCTTCTTTCATCCCAGTTGCAATTTGTGTTGAGAATATAAACTCCAGAGCTGTGAAAGGTATAATGTGATTATACCTAGATCCTAAATTCCAGGCAGCAGATTCTAGTCTGTTCATCACAGAAAAAGACAAAGGATCAAATAAGAAGAGAAAAACTGGGTAAACTTCATTTGTTCACTCTCTCCTAGAATAGCGTCAACATCAAAAATACACTAAACAATGGGTTGAGTTGATGTTAGTGTGCCAGAGCCTCTTGCCCCAACAAGTTATAAACTACTGCTAAGGTAACCATGTCAAGTGCCATAAAATAGTACCAGTGGGATATCTAAAAGGAGAGAGAATTTTACAAGAAGAAAAATTAAGGTGACCTTTTGGAGAAGTGGATTCATGATGGATCGGTAGGATGTCTACACTCTAACACAAAATGGAAATCAGTTCAGGAAGAGAAAACAGAATGAACAAAGACAGGATTAGAAAAGGATGGGACACTGTTGTTAAGTTGAGCCCTCAGATGTATGTAAGGGATGTGTGGATGGAAGCTTCAGGAAAACAGGTAGCAGTTTGGTTATATAGTAATTAAAGCAAGATTGAAAAGCTTTTACCTGATTTCTAATCCAACCCAGGCTTATATATTTAGACCTTTTGAAGACTCTCTCCTAAATTCTGTATTTATTTGAATTCCTTTTGCTCAAACAGGTAAGAGCTTTAAGACTTCAGAAAGGTATCCAATATAACAGATACTTACTCCTTTCTCCAAGTAGCCAAACTACACCATGCTTTGTTCTTTTTTTTTAATTCTCATCATTCATTGACATTTTATTTTCCAGGATAATAAAATAGTATGTTGTTAGTTATGTGGTTTCCATGACATTGTCCAAACTCCTCGTCACCATCTTATATTAATATTGCCACAGAAAACATAAAAATGTGTATTTTATTGCTTGAGTTCACATAAGCGTCATCAGCAAATCTTTGCTGAGCACATGCTGAGGATGAAGTACCGTAGGAGGCACTGAAATATGAAATCATTAGTCCTCATCTGTACCACAAAAATTACTCATGACTGGTAACACTGCCCAAGTTAGGCAGTATATTTTCAGAAAACATGGGATGTAAACCCATTTCTGATGTGTGGTATTGTCTCATGCTTCAACTTTCCCATTTAAGTGAGGGAAGCTATTTTTTCTTCTTCATTTACTGTCTGGCATTTGGTGAAAGCTGGAAAACCTGATATAGAAATGAAGGTATTAAGACAGCCAGGGAAGACAAGGTGTAATTCTGAGAGCCTAAGGAATAAGAGAAAAATCACAAAAATATAGATCATGGCTCACATATATATTTGGAAGTAGAAAAAAATTATTGAGGCATCCTTAGTACTTACTGTTTTACAATTATAATTACATAATTAAGTCAAATTATCCCCTTAACTAATCAGAAGTCACTATTTTATTTTTTATTTTTTTAAGAAATCTCTACACCCAATGCAGAGCTTGAACTCACAACCCCAAGATCAAGAGTTGTACACTCTACCAACTGAGCCAGCCAGGCGTCCCAGTAGTCACTGTATCTTATTTTTTTTTTTCTTAAAGATTTTATTTATTTATTTGACAGAGAGGGAGACAGTGAGAGAGGGAACACAAGCAGGGGAGTGGGAGAGGGAGAAGCAGGCTTCCCGCGGAGCAGAGAGCCCGATGCGGGGCTGGATCCCAGGATCCTGGGATCATGACCTGAGCCGAAGGCAGACGCTTAACGACTGAGCCACCCAGGCGCCCCAGTCACTGTATCTTATTAATCAATAAAACAGAAGGTTTTGAGAATTCACCATGATCAGCTTTGGTTTATTTAAGTCCATTGAGAGGTATGTACATATACAGTACAAATATACAATAATTTGTTTGTTGTGGGTGATATACTCAGATATACTTTTCTGTTTTTGTTTTTCTTTAACATACAGTTATGCACAGTCCATTTAAACATGCACTGTCATTCATTGTCCTCAATTTTTATCTCCAGGTTATAGATGGGGACAGTAACTGAAGCACTTGCAGTGAGTGGAATGGCTGGGACTTAAGCCCAGGCAATCTGGCCCCATCATGTGGCTCCTGGAACCTCACTTTTCTTTGCTCTTCTTCAATACAGATTTGGTATTCTTTTCTCTTCTTTTTCTCTTCTTCTGTGCTCCTAACCCTTTTTATTTTCTGTTCTACTCTTCCCCCCACCCCTGCTCTCTAAATAGGTACTATGTATGTATACACACACACACACACACACACACACACACACACACACACACACCCCCTCAGGCATATATCAATCAATAAATAGGCATACCTGTCTCTCTCACACACACATATATATGCATATACATATATACACACATATATATATACACATATATATACACATATATTCAGTTTGTTTTGGGATCTGGGAGAAAATATATATACACCAGATCCCATAATAAACCGAATATGGCAATGAAGTGAGTCAAATGAGTCTTTTGGTTTTCCACTGCATAAAAAAATTATGTTTACATTATTTAATGTACATTTTTTAAATGTACAATAGGACTAAGTCTAAAAAACATGTATTACATACCTTAATTTTAAAATATTTTATTGCTAAAAAATGGTAAACATCACCTGAGCTTTCAGTGAGTTGTAATCTTTTTGCTGGTGGAGGGTCTTGCTTCAGTGCTGATGGCTGCTGATTGCTCAGGGTGATGGTTGCTGAAAGCTAGGGTGGCAGTTTCTCAAATAAGACAACAATGAAATTTGCCACAACAATTGATTCTTCCTTTCATGAATGATTTCTCTGTAGCATGTGATGATATTTGATAGTATTTTGCCCAGAGTAAAACTTCTTTCAGAATTGGAGTCAATCCTCTCAAATACTGATGCTACTTTATCAACTAAGTTTATATAATATTCTAAATCCTTTATTGTCATTTCAACAATCTTCACAGCATCATCACCAAGAGCAGATTCCATCTCAAGAAACCACTTTTTTGCACATCTCTAAGAAGAAACTTCTCTTCTGATCAAATGTTATCATGAAATTGCAGCAGTTCAGTCCCATCTTCAGGCTCCACCTCTAATTCTAGTTCTCTTGCTATTTCCACCACATCTGCAGTTACTTCCTCCACTGAGGTTCTGAGCTCTCTCCAAGTCATCCATGAGGATTGGAATCAACTTCTTCCAAACTCCTGTTAGTGTTGGTATTTTGACCTTTCCCCATGAATCACAAATGTTCTTAATGGCATGTGGGATGATGAATCCTTTCCAAAAGATTTTCAATTGACTTTGCGCAGATCCTTCAGAGGAGGCACTATCTTTGGTAGTTATAGCATTACAAAATGTATTTCCTAAATCCTAAGACTTGAAAGTCAAAATTACTCATTGATCCCTAGGCTGCAGAATGGATGTTGTCTTAGCAGGCAGGAAAACAACACTAATTTCACTGTCCATCTCCATCAGAGCTCTTGGGTGACCAGAAACATTGTCAAAGAGTAGTAATATTTTGAAAGGAATCTTTTTTCTCAACAGTTGGCTTAAAATATTCAGTAAGCCATGTTGTAAACAGATGTGCTGTCATCCAGACTGTTGTTCCCTTTATAGAGCACAGGCAGCATAGATTGAGCATAATTCTTAAGGGTCCTAGGAGTTTTTGAATGGATAATGAGCACTGACTTCAAGTCAACAGTTGCATCAGCCCCTAACAAGAGAGTCAGGCATTGAAGCTTTGAAGCCAGGCATTGACTTCTCTCTAGCTATGAAAGTCCTAGGTGGCATCTTCTAATACAAGGTTGTTTTGTCTGTATTGAAAATCTGTTATTTAATGTAGACACTTTCATTGATGATCTTAGCTAGATCTTCTGGAGAACTTGCTGTAGCTTCTGTACCACCACCTGCTGCTTCACCTTGCCCTTTTATGTTGTGGAGACGGCTTCTTTCCTTAAACCTCATGAACCAACCTCTGCTAGCTTCAAAGTTTTCTTCGGCAGCTTCCTCACCTCTCAGCCTTTACAGAATTGAGGAGACTTAGGGCCTTGCTCTGAATTAGGCTTTGGTTTAAGGGAAGGTTGTGGCTGGTTTGATCTTCTATCTAGACCACTAAAACTTTCTCCATATCAGTGATAAGACTTTATCACTTTCTTATCATTTGTGTGTTTCCTGGAGTAGCACTTTTAATTTCCTTCAAGAACTTTTCATTTGCATTCACAACTTGGCTGTTTGGCACAAGACTTTCAGGCTATCTCAGCTTTCAGCATGCCTTCTTCACTAAGCTTAATCACTTCTAGCTGTTGATTTAAAGGGAGAGACATGAGTGACTCTTCCTTTCACATGAACATTTAGAGGCCATTATAGGGCTATTAAATGGACTGATTTCAATATTGTTGTGTCTCAGGGAATGGGGAGGCCCAAAGAGAAGGTGAGGGAGGGGAATGGTGGTTTGTGGAACAGTCAGAACACATACAACACTTATTTATTAAGTTTGCCATCATAGATGTGTGTGGTTTGTGGTGTCCCTAAACAATTACAAATTAACATCAGAGATCACTGATCACAGATCACTGTAACAAATATAATAATGAAAAAGTTCAAAATATTGCAAGAATTACCAAAACTGACACAGAGACATGAAGTGAGCAAAGGATGTTGGGAAAATGGTGCCAAGGGGTGCCTCGGTGGCTCAGTCAGTTAAGCATCCAACTCTTGATTTCGGCTTGGGTCATGATCTCGGGGACCTGGGATTGAGCCCCACGTCGGGCTCCGTGCTCAGGGGGTGGTTTGCTTGAGATTCTTTCTCTCCCTCTGACCCTCCCCTCCACACTCTCATTCTCTCTCTCTCTCAAATAGATGGGTAAATCTTAAAAAAAAAGAAATGGTACCAATAGGCTTGATTGATGCTGGGTTGCCACAAAACCTTTAATTTGTAAAAAATCCAATATCTGTGAAGCACAATAAAATTAAACTCAATTAAATGAAGTACAATAAAATGAAGTATAATTGGATATGTGTGTATATACGTATATGTTTATGTATATGTTTATGTATATTTACATGCATACATATGTAAATTTTAATCTCAACTTCAAAAATGAATTTCAAATTTCACTGATGGATATCAGTCAAAATTTGAAAACTCTGATATAGGCCTAAATGAGATCATGAATTCTGATGAAAGTGAACACTAAGAATGGGCAGAGTCTGGCAGTTTTCATGGCGCCGGGGTAGAAGGTCTTAAAGGGGGAAGAGGAGGAGACAACATGGTGTTATATCTTTAATAGCTCTCATAACTTATCTCCATTACCTTTGAGGCTTCGGGAATATTAATGAGTTATTCTTCCACCTGAATTTTCAAGTGGCAAAAGAGGCAATTATTATAAAATAGTTCAGAATGTAGGCAGAGGAGTCAGCCTATCTGGCTCCACAATCTATAGGTTGTATGATTTGGAGAAAGTTACTTCAACTCCTTGCACCTCAGCATCTTTGTAAAATGGGAATCACAGAGTCTCAGAGAGGTGTGGTGAATATAATAAATATAAAGTGCAGGACACCTGGGTGGCTCAGTCGGTTAAGCATCTGCCTTCGGCTCAGGTCAGGATCCCAGGGTCCTGGGATCGAGTCCCGCATCAGGCTCCTTGCTCAGCGGGGAGCCTGATTCTCCCTCTGTCTGCTGCTCCCCCTGCTTGTGCTCTCTTCTCTCTCCAGATAAATAAATAAACTCTTTAAAATAAATAAATAAATAAATATAAAGTGCTTAGACTAATAAATTATATAAGGTCAGCTCTCAATAAATTTATATTGGGTGTTTGCTAGTAAACAAATACTTGATCAAAATCTGTAATAAAATCGGGAACACAAACAGACAACTAATACACTTGCTCAGAGGCATTCAAGAAATATTTCTAATGCCTTTTAGTTTATTGTCAGTGAATTTGGTTAAGGAATAAAAAACAGTCTCTTACAAATATTATCAATTATAAATAAATAATTTCAGCTCTATATACAATGGGGACATGTTCTCTTTAGAAAAGCTGACATATTTTTTATGCATTTAGTATGTGAATATTAATGCATACCAGCTGAGTCATATAAATCAATTTGCCCATGTGAAAGATCAAATAATTTTAAAGTTGTTTTTTACTAGAGGTCCAAATATTTAGTTAAAAATCAGGAAAATAAGATAGGGAGGAGGAAGAAAGAGAGAGAGAGACAGAGAGAAAGAGGGAGAGAGAGATGAAGATTTCTAAGATCTTCAATAGAAAAACTAGAAACTTTCCATTGGCTCTCCCATTTTTTTCTAGAACATTCATCCATGTTTACAAGCTGACTTTGAAGTCAGGGGGGTCAGAGACGATATTATGTAATGTAGTATTAACCCAAGTGAGCAAAAATTAGCACTCCATACTCACTGAACATAGCAACAGCAATGACAAAAAAAACAAAACAAAAATGCAATCTAACTTTAAAAATGGCTACTAAAAATGCATGTCCATGTCCTACCTGAAAACGAGATCAAGGCATTTACTTCACTGTGAATTTAACCTGGGTCTCAGGCAACATGAATATTCAAATCTGAAATCACTTTAAGATTCCCAGTGGAAGAGAATGAACATTTCTTTTTAAAATTTCCCCTCTCCTAGGCAGGGTTTTGAGGGACCAAGCCTGAGAGATTCATTAACAAAGGTGTGTTATATTTTATTTGTAATTTTCGTCCAATTACAAATTTCCATCATAATGTAACTAGTATTATGGCAATTAAGACATTAAATTAAATTAATATATCATGTATCATGCTGGGAAAATAATAATGCAGTATAGTAATGCACCACAATAGATAATTGCTAAGACAATGGGAATGTGTCCCCCGTAAAGATGATTGTCATTTTTGGTGCCTATCACCATAGCCAGTTTCAGCAGGGAATGAGTCCATCACATTAACCAAATCCCAGCGAAATTTTAGAATTACAGAGACACTAAGCTTTCTTGTCTTACACTCTGGGTTGTCTCAGAATTATCAGTTTCCCTTTATTTACTTTATTAGCATAGCTTCCATAGCTTTATGTGCTGTTCAGTATCCTTTATGTAAGTCAATTGGATACAAACACTGGGTATTCACAATGTTTACTAGATGTTATATTTTTTCCAAAAGTGTTTTTTTTTTTTCTTTCCTGAGGCAAAACAGCACTAACTACAACTATTTAACTGTGTTTGGGAGGGGGGAGAGGAGTTCTACAGTGGTTCCTGCATAATAAACTAAGAGTTTCAGGGAATTATTGAATTACAAATATTCTCTCTCCCTGAGTAGTGTTTCCAACTGGGCAAAGACCTTAGCATGAAGGTTCACTTTCCCACCCACTCACTTTTGTTTTCTGTCTTTGCAGTTCCGCCATGGTTTTTAAATCACCCTTCCAACCTGTATGCCTATGAAAGCATGGATATTGAGTTTGAATGTTCAGTCTCTGGAAAGCCTGTGCCCACTGTGAATTGGATGAAGAATGGAGATGTGGTCATTCCTAGTGATTATTTTCAGATAGTGGTAATTATCTTTTTTTTTTTTCCGTATTAGCTTTATAATCCCATTCATTGTTTACTCGATTTTCAGTTGCTTTTCTTTCCTGGGAAGAAGATTCCTATCGGGAATTTTTATGGTGTGCTAAGAAAATTGTTCCAATAAAGCAAATGATTTTCTAGACTTAACAACTTTTGAGCTGAAAAAGAGTCATCAAACAGCCCAGCCTCCTTGTTTTACAGGCAAGGTTTTTTAAACAAACACATGATGAAAAAAAACAGAGGACCTAAGAGACTCTTTCCAAGTATCCTCATTGCTGGTTCTTGGGAGAACAGTTTAGAACCTAGTTTTAGACTATATGAAGCCAATAATCTCTTACTTCTTTGACTTTTTACCATTATAACAAAGTTTCAGCAAGATGTGCCACTATGATTATGCTAGTCTTACTTTCATGATATAGACAAGTTTTCTCTGCTACCCTTCCAGTAGGACAGCTGATCCTACTTGAGCAATAGAAAAGGATGTGGTGACAGTGACAAGTGGTAGTGGCTAGGACACCATGGAGACCCCAGAGGTCACATGGCATTACACTTTTGAACACTGGAAAAAACTGAAGCTAAGCATGATAGTTCTTATAGTTTCTCTAAGTTCTAGTGTACTCTATGCCCCATGGGGGATCATAAGGATAATGGTATATTATAGTCACTAGGTTGTTTTCCTGGTACACAGTGAGCACTCAACACCTATCATTACTATCATTCCTTTTCCTGTTACCAGCAGAATTCTTTGCTCATTTAAAAACGCTCTGAAAACTCTCCATTAGGTGTAGGTTAGCATCGGAGATTCCGAATTCGAGGATATGAATATATGAGGAATAGGAAACGCACTTTCCAAATATCAAAGAACTTTGTAGCTAAAGAAGGAGGATTTAGGCCCACTTCTCTTATGTTTGAGATGCAGACATGAGCTGTCAAAGAAGAGTGTCCAAACTAGGTCGTCTGGCAGAAGGGGAGTAGACCTCAGGTGCCCTGCCGGTCCAGGCACATGCTCTCCTTAGCCTTGCACTAGCTCTCATTGGTGGATCCACCTCTTTGTGGCTGGATCAGCTGACTTTCAGAAACTTCCATAACCTCTTTATGCGTGCATTGAGTCATACTGTAAGGGTTCTTAAAAAATACATCCATAAAGCATATCTTTATTACTTTTATCATCACTGTATTTTCAGTTTTAGTTGCATTTGTTTAATTGGTTGGGAATAGAGTAAGAAAGGGAAAAAAATGTAACTTTTCAATGCCACGCCAATCCATTAGTTCCTTTAAGTGCAATGCTATTTCTACTACCGCTGAATTAAAAATGACCTGCCATGGGGCAACTTGAAATGTGTTGTGTCCGCCTAGAATATATGCTACTTGCATATAAAGGAAATTGTTGAGTGCCCTTAAGGACACATGATAAAATACAACATTTATTTTTTCTACAGTTTGAATAATCTTTCTCCCAGAATGACTCATTACAGCCAACCTATTTAAATGTTTCTTTTCTAAGGTGAAAAGAAAATGTACAGTATGAGCCCTGTTCACATGAAATTGTGCTTAAAAATATTTCCCCAATAGCTCCGGAAATCTGAGAGCCATTGTCTGTCACACAATAACATTGAACACAAATAGTAACTTATATGAGAATTGTTAATTAGAAGTTAGTCAGCTTTATCTCAGGATTTTACATCAGCAGAGAATTGACTACAAGACACTAAAAACAATTAAGAATTCCCCATGAGGTAATATTTATCTCTTAATGACTTCAGGGGAAGTGATTTAACATGTCTCACTTACTGAACTAATTCTTACACTAATATTGAAGAAAAACTAAGTCAGTATAATTAAATGCTATCTCCAGATTTTTTTATCATCCATCCTTGAAAAACATGGTGGCTTAATTTATATAAAACAGGAGTGAACACTGCTGTGTTTAATTTATGGATTACTGAAGGTAAAGCATTTTGGCCATATAACAAGAATGACATGGTATAAAATATCCACCATACCATCACTCCAAATCCCAAAAGGATACATGTCAAAGCAATTACAATTTTAAAAGGATTTCCAGATTTTTTTTCTCAGTAAACACTTCCAGAAAATATCCAACCTAGATTTCTTGTCTTTTAGAAACTACAAAAATCAGTGTTTCTTTTTTTTTCCCCAGCAGCTGCTAAACCCAATTTTCCTTCAATAACAAGTGAAAGAATGAAATGTCTTTTCATGCTAACCTTTGTTTCTCGCTTATTTAATCAAAGAGTGCTCTGTTTGTTGTTCATTTAGATATTGAGGATGATGTGTATTTTTGTGAGTATAGTTTTCATTGCAGAACTAGGTTAAATGTATGCACGTGGATTCAGCAGAGTATTGGGAATCTGTGACATTTCCCAAGTGGCATAGGACATATCTGTGAGACAGAACTCTCCTGCCTTTCCTTCTTGCTTATTCAGTGAAATTTTATCAAAATCTTATGTTCATTTTTCCTCCTTGAGTTTTTGCTTTTTAAAATATTGTACCTGCTTCTTTCTTCTCTCTAGGGAGGAAGCAACTTACGAATCCTTGGAGTGGTGAAGTCAGACGAAGGCTTTTATCAATGTGTAGCTGAAAATGAGGCTGGAAATGCCCAGACCAGTGCACAACTCATTGTCCCTAAGCCTGGTAAGTTGAGGGGAACTTTGCTCTGGAACTGGTAGCTATCGCTATGCTTGGTCCACTTGTGAAATCCTTATTGTTTTCCCCCCTCAATGTCAATTGGAAATTATTTAATTACTTAGTTTATCAGGGTGTACATTTATGTGTTGATGTCATATTCTTTCTAGAAATGTATCTAGTACATATCTCCATCCAGTGAGATAGAGTCATCATGAACAATAGGTACCTCTGGTTATCAAGATAACAACCACTAAATTGCTACCTTCTCCCCTCTTTTGTGGCCTGCCTTTCTTCTAGTATTTCTGGTAAATGTAGAATATAGAGAGAGATGGAGTATATATATGTGTGTGTGTGTGTGTGTGTGTATAGTCTTGAAACATGGAAATTGGCAGAAAAATAGTAGAAGCAATCACTTGAAAATGAACACATTTTTCTATTTTTTTAATAGATTTTGATAATTTTTCTTTTTTTTTCTATAATTTATGACATTTATATTTTATTTTACTCTGTAGTCTTTTGGAATTTTGATATGGTGGTGTATTCAAAACTGTTATAACTTGGGGCACCTGGGTGGGCCACTCAGTTAAGCATCTGACTCTGGTTTCTGCTCAGGTCATGACCTCAGGGTCATGAGATCAAGCCCCACATCAGGCTCCGTGCTCAGCGGGGAGTCTGCTTGAGATTCTCGCCCTCTGCCCCTCCCCCCACTCTCTCTCTCTTTAAAAAAACTATTGTAACTCTATGTTAGATGGATCATATATTATCCCCAAAACAACAAAATTCTTACCAGAAAAAAAAAAGAGGAAGAAAAAACAAATTGGTCAGCTGCTGTGAAATGTAATACTAAAGAAAGTCAGAAATATTCATTTTTTAAAATAGGGATGGAAAAGTTGTTTAGATAGATCAAAATACTTTAAAATGTTAGTATCTTCTATGAAACTTTTCATACCACTTATTGATTATTTTAATTTCAACTTTTCAAGACCAATTTCCTCCATCATGCCATGACTCAGTATTCTTGTCGCGCTTTACCTATAATAAGTTTAATAGAAAATAACTGAAATGTATGAAATAAAGCCTTTCTTTGACTTCTATCATTTAAAATATGTCTTTGAAGGCCTTATATTTTGTGCATCCCTAACCAATTATTTGAAGACTCTCAGATGCTCATAACAATGCTCATGACAATGACTTTCCCTTTTTTTCTTGATTGAAACAAAAAAACAACCCTAGGACAATGGTCCCAGATGAGGAAAGGAACTAAAGGAATTATCTCGGAATTAAAAGGGACAATTAACACTCATTTAAGATTGCCAGTTTCTCCAATGGACTATTCCTTTTCCCTCCATTTACTGTGCTTTAAATGTTACTGTGACTCGGTGCATTCTCTTCTGTTGGAATAGTAAGGGATAAGTAGGAGAAAAAGAACCTCTAGAATCAGGGTCTCTAATGTGAGCCAGGCTTTCAGAACTCTGCACCATCTCATTAGTAACGACAATTTGACCACACAGAACAAGAGAATTCTAGTTAACCTTGATTTTCAGCTACAGCCATAATGCTGGGGAAAATGCTGGATAAGCAATCCCATATTTCTAAAAAGGGGCGTGAAATAGTTTCTTCTAGGACTTGTTGGCACTGACCAAACACACCCAGTGGCCATCCCCTGCAATTGCCCATAGTGTTGGAGAATTCTCGTCTTGAATTCATAGGATTAGAGATTATCATGGTGCTTTCTCTTCCACACAAATCAAGTTGTAGAGACACCAAGAAAACCTCTTGAACAGATTGTGTGTGTGTGTGTGTGTGTGTTTTACTGAGAATTGCTTGTAAAAATGGGAAATGGACAAATTCTGCGAGCTGGAAATTGCCTGGAGCTGTCCACAATGATGCCAGTAAGAGAAAGGGTAAGACAACTGTGAGGAGAAGCTCTGTTTCTTGGGGAAGAACAAAGATATGAGTTGCGCTTGAAGATAGCAGAGCTGGAGTCACTTTGAAGGGATCATGCCTGAGAGGCCCTGCCTGCTGAGGTTGCCTGCACCAGAAGACAGACGCTGCCAGGGAGGGAGCTGAGCTGGGGAGCTGTTGCAGACGGCCCACTAGGCCATGCAGACAGTCCAGTGCAGGGATACCTAAGGTGAGGGCAGGAGTCCTGAAGAACCCACAGAGCTGCCTCCTAAAAAAGAAGCTCGCAGATGCTTTCCACTTTTGAAAGCAAGTCCGTCCTTTCCTGCCTGACCCTGTAGAAGCCCTAAATAGAGGATCAGGATTGGGGAATAGATCTGACAGGGTGTGTATGAAGGTGGACCACAGGATAATATGCAACTGTTGCCTCTTAATATTCTAGCAGTTCAGCTCATTCAATAAACCAGTTACAAGCATCCCGCGTCACTCCTGCAAGCTCTCAGTTCAAAGGGTAGCTATTTGTTCCCAACTTCTTGCATTCCACCTGGACCCTGAGTCATTTAGGTCTGAGGCTCCCCTCAGCAGGAGAGTCATTTACCTCCTCAGTAGGGCAAGCCTCTGAGCATCTGGATAATTCATTCTTCCATGTAGATGGTAAAGTATTATCAGTGGATTCTGCACTCTCGGTCGATGTTCATTGTGTTTGGCAACAGATGAGAATGAAAGTAAAAGCAAATGAAGAGAAAAATCTGAAAGCGTGACAGGACACGATTGTGACTATCTTACATCCCCCCTTATAAATGATGGATTGCTTTTTCCTGGCTATTCAAGCAGGTCTTCAAATCATGCTTCTCTAGCTCCTCGGAGATGCAGTGTAGGCCACATGCACAGATGGTGAAGAGGCCCAGCTATAAATGTCAATTCAGCAGTGAGGCTGACCATGGTGGGCAGAACATGGCCCCCTCTGTTTAAGTTTCAGCAATAAACGGCCTCCATGTATTTGGAGGCACATTGTGGCCCACATAGCCAGCTGCTCAGCTTTGGGCTGGCCACAGGCTGTGGTGGAGAGTTCCTCTTGGCAACCATAACAATCTGCTCCTCACGGAAGCACACACAATGACCCATTCCAGCCAGTGTCCATTGTTAATGCGTATTTACATAAGCCTAATGAAGTTTCAACATAGTCCTTTATAGACCGTTAACTATTCCCACTTTAGCAATTAGTGACTTAGGAAATAAAGTAAACATAATCTACTAAATTAAACTGAGTTAATGACTTGTTTTGCTCTCCAGAAAATAAGTTTGAGAAAAATATTGAGATGTGTATACTGTAACATGTGAAATATCTGCATGGCTTCCTCTAGGCAAAGGTCAAGAAGACCAACGGCAATTTAAAAAGTCATTATACTATAGGAAGTCCTATCACTAACGGTATATATGTACCACTGTATCACCATATACACAGTTCCAGACTGCTGCCTCCCTGCCTCCCTCTCTCATTTTCTCTCTCTCTCTTTCTCTCTCTCTCTTACACACACACACACACACACGCACGCACATGCATACACACAAAGGATACATGAAAGCCTGCCTTCTTAAGACTTTACATATACATCAAAAAGACTAGTCATGTTATGTAAGCGATGGTGAATGGAAATTAAAATACTTTAGCTGATTTATATTACTTGTATTATCTATTAATCTCTTCTAACAGCTAAGAAAAAGTTTTATTGCTGTTGCTTGTTTTAGTTTATTTATTTACTTTCTTTTGGTGGGGGCACATTGGTTTAAGAAGTTGCCTTTCCAAATGAACTATAGCTCCAAGTCCACCATTCAGTGAACAGACCAGCCAGAAAGAATCAAGAATCAATGTGTTAGGTGTCATAAGAATAAGAAGGTTCAGTAGCCAGATTTGCAAACATGTGAGCAGTAGGTTAGGATCCGGTTGACATAGCAGATGCTGATGAACTATTTAGCATCAAGTTATCATCTAGTAAACTGTAGTGTGGGCAGGTAGTAATTAAATTAAGAAAATTATTTGATAGCTGAGTGGAAAAGCTAGCAATTTTCTTTTGCTGAGGGTGTATGGGGTAGGGAACTAGGCAGGAAAGATAAGATATATATAAGATATCAATTACCTCTGAGTTGGTTTTCCTTGTTCCAGCTACCAGGTGGTGTTCAGTTTCCTGGCAGTGGTCTGCAGTGAAGGTCATTGAAAATACTTAACTGTTGGCCAGGGGAGTGACAGGCCAGGGAACTGGGAATGAATGCAGTGATGATCGGGACATATGTTGTCTGGAATATTTTTTTTTTATTTTTTTTTTTAAAGATTTTATTTATTTATTTGAGACAGAATGAGAGAGAGAAAGAGCACATGAGAGGGGGGAGGGTCAGAGGGAGAAGCAGGCTCCCCGCCGAGCAGGGAGCCCGATGTGGGACTCGATCCCGGGACTCCAGGATCATGACCTGAGCCGAAGGCAGTCGCTTAACCGACTGAGCCACCCAGGCGCCCCTGTCTGGAATATTTTTAATTTAAAGAGAGAAATGGGTAAAGTTAGAATAAAGTTGCCATGGGAAGAAATAATGTATTCTTCATATTCTTTTTTTTTTTTTTGCATTCTTCATATTCTAATATGCACAAAAAAAGCTACATGGTCAAAATGAATACATGCCATTATAAATATTCTCTAAGTATAGATTTGCTTAAGCAAGACACCATATTATGCCTTCCATAGGAGAAGTAAATATGGACTAAGTGTCTCATGTTAATATTGAATGATTTTTAATCTGGTTTTGTTTTATTTGTTTTTCCCCCCAATATTGGTACAGAATTTCCTGCTGCAGGAGGGGAAATATATTGGCTAGGCATTTAGGAAAATGTGAGCTGTTATCAATGCCCTGCCCTCCTTTGGAAAAGGTTACTGGTCAGGGCGCCTGGGTGGCTCAGTCATTAAGCGTCAGCCTTCGGCTCAGGTCATGATCCCAGGGTCCTGGGATCGAGCCCCGCATCGGGCTTCCTGCCCTGTGGGGAGCCTGCTGCTCCCTCTCCCACTCCCCCTACTTGTGTTCCTGCTCTTGCTGTCTCTCTCTCTGTCAAATAAAGAAATTAAATAAAAAAAAAAAAAGAAAGAAAGAAAAGGTTACTGGTCACAAATAACATTGAATTTTCAACAATTTATTATGGCAGTATATCATATAACCTAAAATTAGCAAAAGTATTTAAGTCTGATCATAAACACTAAGGCATAAAATCAGAAGTTCTGTTTTTGATTTGGGGTTTTTTTTTTTTCCATTTTTGATCTGTTTTTGTAACTTGTTCCTTATCCATGTGAGAAGAATACCTTGAAATCCAAATGGACAAGAGGAATATTTGGATGCTCACCCATATAATTGTATATTAACTGCAACTGATTATAGTGTTTCTTACTAAATATTGACTCTTAC
The DNA here is from genome assembly GCF_002201575.2 of Neomonachus schauinslandi. Taxonomy (NCBI): domain Eukaryota; kingdom Metazoa; phylum Chordata; class Mammalia; order Carnivora; family Phocidae; genus Neomonachus; species Neomonachus schauinslandi. The sequence continues at coordinate 21,712,141 of NC_058416.1, read as the reverse complement.
ATAGTTAATTCAGTGGTGAAGCAATGAAAAAATGCTTAAAAAATTAGACTTAGCACTCAAAATTTGTTAGAATTTGTCAGTGTAATAGCACATAAGTGACTAGATAAGACAGAATGTAACAAAAGCAAACAGGAAGTACTTCTCCATCTCTTATTAGTCACCGGTGGTCAAGTAAGTTGAATTTTTGCCTCTCATATGAGAAGGGTTACTATGACTTAAATGCTCAGTTGTATTTAGTGTGGGATCAAATTGTTCCTGGAATTCTGTAAATAATATAGAAGAGCCAATTCCATGTCCTAGACTAACATGTTTGTGGATCCAAACTAGAAAATAAGTCATTGGACAGTTTTCCTCATACAAACTGAGATGGTCATTAAAACTACAGACATTCTCTTTCGTTTTCCATCATTGAATCTAAATGAATAAAAGTCAACTTAATGTTTTTGAAACATATTACCAATGTGGTGATAGTATAGCTCATAAGTTTTCCACGAACATTTTCCTTTTTTAAACCTTGGTAATTAACTGTAGCTAATAGGATACAGAACCAGAATTTTCAAGGTAGTTTATAATGTCAGCAGCATATATGGCTATGAATGTGTTCAGTCTACTAAAATGTTATTTTTGCTTGCCAACGTGAAGGTAAGATAAGGAGATGGTAGTCTATGCTCTTTTATTTTCTACCTCAAAGTCCCCTTTCCTTAGAGTGTTGACACTCAAAGTAATACTTTTCCTGAGGGGCTCGTAGTTTGTCATAAATCGGTCATTTGATCTTTTATCGTATAACATTCATAAACTAGATGAGATGCATCTGTATCTCATCTCTATATCCTTGGCTAGTTTACCTATAGATATTTAAAAACATAATGGAATGGGCACCTGGGTGGCTCAGTCTGTTCAGCATCCAACTCATGAATTTGGCTCAGGTCATGATCTCATGAGTCATGAGACTGAGCCCTGCCTTGGGCTCTGTGCCCGGTGGGGAGTCTGCTTGAGATTCTCTCCCTCTACCTCCTCCCCCCCCATTCATGCTTGCTCTCTCTCTGTCTCTCTCAAATAAATAAATAATTAAAAAACATAATGGAATATAGACTATATGTATGGACAGAATCATAGATGATGTTACCTAACCTTTCCAAGTCTGCATTTCGTCAGCTGTAAAATGCGGTAGATAATTGTCTTGAAGATCTATTGCAATAAATGTAGAAGAGATTTGTAGGCTCTAAATTGCTACACAAATGTTAGCTATTATAAAGTCTTCTGTTGGTTTGTTTTCTCAAGAAAAATAGCAGGCATTTATTGGGGTGAGTACAATGATAGCTTTCTTCTGGCATATTTTCCCATCCTCCGAGAAAAGAATTAATAAGCAGATATTTCAACAGCAGTGTCCATTCAAAGTTTAAGTTTTTAGCCTGGTGGACAAGGTTAAGGGAAAAGGTCTGTTTCAAAGTGACTGCTAGTGGAAAGGTTTGCTGCAAGGTTTGCAGTATCAGTTTAATGACTTGCTCATTCCAGTTTTATGTCGGCAGAGGTTTCTCAGCAAATAAAGGCTTGTCATTCACCTCGTCCTTGGTTCAGCATGTGCTTCAAGTAGGAAGCTAGCTCAGTGCTAATCAGGAGGATATGGCTGTATGGCAGACTTTGAAATTAGAAATGAATTCTTCAGTAATGTAAAGTATCCTGAGACCAGTGATAACTATAATCCATACAATATGGAAGACTTGATAGATTCATAAATATTGATCATATCATACTTTGGTGGTGAACACACCAAAGAGTGTTATTCTAGATCTTTTTTTTTTAACTCTATAGTGAGGAAGTGGAGAAGAATCTTGATTTTTACAGGGAACCCAAATGATTGTAGCTTGTTGTATTTCTATCTTTTACATATAAATCACCCTTTGATAACAGGTGTCTGTGTACACATACACCATACACATGCAAATATATATATTCCTTCTGATATATTGTTATTAGAAAATTTTAAGTTAACAATGTAATAATTAGGAAGTATATATAATTAAATAGTTAAAGGTCTAATTTTTAATTTTGAAGGTGATAATATCAACATTGATAGAACTGTAATGAAATGGGACTCATATGCATAGTTTGAAGGAGTGAATTACAATTACAATACAGTCACAACAAAAACATCAGATGATCCCTATAGAAGCTTTGAAACTAGGTTAGCCTGAGGAGCGGTCTATCTATCCCCAGAAATGGGTGTGACCTTGAGTGAGGTGTTCTCTTTAGCTAAAGGCAATCACTGGACATGGATTCAATAAGGAGCCTTCAGCCACTGTCACTCCCTCCAGTTGGAGGAATGAGTGCTATAGTCCTGAAAGGGAGCGCCTGATGGTGTACCACTGCATCCACTGTGGTCCTACCCTTGTGTCACTCAAACCTATTTGCTTCATGAAATAAATTTTGGAGGGGTGCCTGGGTGGCTCAGTGGGTTAAGCAACTTCCTTCAGCTCGGGTCACCATCCCAGGGTCCTGGGATGGAGCCCCGCATCGGGCTCCCTGCTCAGCGGGAAGCCTGCTTCTCCCTCTCCCACTCCCCGTGCTTGTGTTCCCTCTCTCACTGTCTCTCTCTCTCTGTCAAATAAATAAATAAATAAAGTCTTTAAAAAAATAAATTTTGGAAATAACTATTCCAGAATCTAAGTTGGTTTTATTCCCTGGGGAGAAGAGAAAGGTTAGAGGTGTGAATGAAATCCTCCTCCAATGCAACTGCAACTGGTCTCACGGCTGAAACTGGTACTCATTCTTTCTATCCTCCTACTCATTATGTATTCCTCTCACCCCCGGCTAGTGTCTCTGCCAGTCCATCTGGCTCATCGAGTGGGATGACTCAAACTCCTATCCCTTCACAGGTCATAGAAATTTTATATTAGTCCACTTACCATCAAAATTGAGGAAGAGTACCAAGAGACACCTCCAGTAGATCACCTGAGTGCCAACAGTAGTCTTCCCTGTTTTCCCTCCTCCTCCTGATGATCTGGGTAATTATTCTTGCCTTGCCTACTTGTATTTTGGCACAAGAAGCCTGAAAGGACTAGGCAGCAGTGATCGCTCAAGTTCAGTGACGTCTTCTCTGAGTACCAGGACTTTTAAGTCCATAGATCCTAGAGTTGCAGGGATAAGAAACACAGATACTCCAGCTGGGTCACTGGGAGTGATGGTAAGCAGGACCACACCTACTTCAATCTCTTGTATCCATGTACTCTACCTGTTGAGGACATGGCAACGTATACTGGTCATTGCTTTAGAGTATATACTGCACCCTAGAGGAAGGCACTCCATCTCAGGATATCCTCTCTACTTTGTTTCCTCAGTTGCTCTTCCAAAAAGCTGTACTTTTGCTATATCGAGGCAACAGCTTCGCAGTGGTTGGTATGTGATAGGATCAGGAGATCTTGTGGTCATGTATTCATCCCCATACTTCTTTTGCTATTAAATGTGTTACTTAATCTTTCGCAGTGTTATGCAGGATCTCATGTTGGTGGCTCGGATACTTTGTGAGCTCTCAGATAGTGCTGCATGCTGAAGTGTGAGAGCAGCAGTGCAAGAACTTGCATATATTCCAGTCAAGATGAATTTCTGCACCTTCCAGAACAAAAGGGGTTCAATATAAACAATATGTCACCAATTGGCTAGTTGAAATGGTGTTTTATTGAGTGCAGCATTTGTCCTATTTGCTAGTGGATTAAATATATGACAGTAGCAGTAGTTGCTGGTGGACAGCAGTAGCTTTGTTGGGTTTGAGCCCATGCTACTGGGCAATGTGTAGATTCCATCATAGACACGATAGCCTCTTCATTCACGTACTTTTGTGCCACCCCTGGAACCTGGCTGATGCCAACTGCCTCATTTTTGGAGGATACAATCTGATGTTTAGATGTGATTCAAAGATCTTTATACTTGATATTCACTCTCATAGGCCCACCTACGTCCCTCTTTTCCAAACCTCCTTGTCCCTGATCTTCCAGTCACTCTTCTTCCAGACCTATAGTCAGTCAGCCAAACCATCTGACTTTATTCATAGTCTGTATGTATATTCTTACTTTGGACCATTTTTCTTTTCATATAAGGCAGATGATCTGGTGTGCTCAACACTCTGCCTTCCAGGGAAATTCTCTTACTTCCCTCCTTTAGAGCTATACCTAAGTGAGGCTGTGGTAAAGCAGCCATCTATTTTGAGTGCAACCACATACCCACCACGTCCCAAACTGACAAAGCTTGGTCTATGGTCACTTGGCCAGAAGTGTGAGTTGAGGAGGAAGATACTTATACAACAGTGATTGAAAATGTGGTTGTCGGTTACCTGCTGTTATGCCCTCTGGTCATGCTTATGCCTGATACAAAATATAACACTTTAATCTTACTCAAGTTGATAATGATGCCACCTAACCTTTTGACTTGATCGTGATGAGCAATTACACCATTTTAATTATGGAAGGATATGCTAACAGAGCTCTAATCAGCCCTGCTTCGAGTAAGATTTATATAAATACAGAAGAAAAGGAAAACAGAAGAGAATAGCATTTTCAAAAACCTTCTTGTGTCAGGTACTGTGTGCTAAGCACTTCATATGCATCATTCCATTTTCTTCTATGATAATCTGGTCCAGAATATGTTACTATTCTCACTTCACAGATTAGAAGATTATGCTTCAAAGAGGTCAAAACCATGCTAATATCCAACAGCTATAAAGTGGCAGAGCTGGATTTGAAAAACACTGTTGAATCTTTATTAGTGGGCACCATGTTGAGTCAGGGCTTTACAATCCCATATTAATTACCATCTTGATTCTTCTCAAGAATCCTATGGAAGAGATACAGTTCTTTTCCCTTGGCTTGGTGGGTGAGGAAAGTGCTGCTCAACTTATCAAGGCCACTCAGCTAGCACAGTCTGACCTTCACACCTGCTGTCTCTGTCACTCTGCCATAATGTGGATGTGCCCCCCCCATACTCAGTCTACCACATGGAGCCTGTCAGGGAAATGGATGATGTTTAATATTTATTTGAGTCTAATCAGACTAGTTTGGGAATTACCAATAAAGGAGAGGAGCTTGAAATTAAAATTTCTAAGATTTTGCCACACAAATGATATCTGCCTGAATTCCTAGTGTGCTGGAAGTCATTGCTAAGTGTGGACCAGTTGTAGAATGTATCTTGAGTCTTAAGGGTGAATATCACATAACTCCTCTTACCCAGGAATCCGTAGTTTAACCAAAAATAAAATTTGACAATTTGACACAACTAATCCTAATTATCAAATATAATTAAGACAGAATGATTTGTAATGGTATAGTAGTTATTTAACATTTACCAAATACCCAGAATATGTATAAAGGCTCACAAAAGTGAAATGAAAATTAAGAGACGGTAGATGTCCTTTAAAGAGAGTTTAATTCTTTGTGTTAATATTCCCAAAATTCTGACACAGGCCAGTGTTTCATCTACTATGTTTTTTGGTCGAACCCTGTTTGAGAAGGACAGTGGTACCACTTGTCATGCAGACTGACAAGTCTTCTATTGTTTAGAAAAGTTCTTTCACTTATTGTTTTATTTTGTTCCCTATTTTAACAGAGAAGTTCCAGGTTCCAAAATAGGCTTTAAAAAAAAGGAGGGAGGGGAACAGTTTTCTTTCATATAAGTAACTACACATAAGTCTTTAATCTATAATGTAGTTCAGTTTAAAAAAAAAAAACAAAAACTTAAGCCTAAATGACTAGTGTATGTGATGTATAACTATCCTTGTTATTTTGTATTGACAAAAACCCACCAAGAATCCATAGATAACTTTAACTTTCCCTGACAATATTGACAAAACATATTTTTTTATTTAGATTATGTCTAAGTCCGATATATTGTAGAACATAAGACAATTCACTTGAAATAAAAAATAACCCACCCTCAAAGTAAAATATGCATTGTAAACCAAGAAAAGTCAAATAGAAAAGCTGTTTTCCCATATTTCCTGGTATTTTTCAGTTCCAGTTCCTATTTAAATGATGAGTTACCTGATAATCAGGTAAAATATTCTTTAGTTCTGAAAGATGTCAACTGAGTTTATGTATGTGAAAATGTACAAAAGCAGAATACACTATTTTGAATGGAGAAGAATAATTCTTTCTTTAGATGATTTTCTCCTCACAGCATGGCAGTTATTTGGAAGAAGAAAGAAGCGAAAATACTGTGTAGCTTATTTTATATCCTACTCTTGCCTTGTCTTCTTGATTTCATAAATAGAAAGAGGCAAGAGATAACAGAACTGGTGGCCCATACATAAGCCTTTGGATCTCATGAATGCCATGTCTGATCTCTGACATACAGATCACCTGCTTTCCTTTCACACGTGAGCCTTACTTCTCATTATTTAATACGAGCCTTTGAGCCCAATTCCGATCAGATATTTTAGGTCTTTACCACACTTGCTTAGAAAGGATAACATGACCCTTGGGGAAATTCAACTGAGTGAAGTGGTAAATACCTTTTGCTTTTTATATCAGGAACAATAACAACAACAATAAAACCTCATTCCAAGTATGTAGTTTCTTGCACGTAAAATATTATCCTAGAAGTTATTCCTATTTTCCAAATGCAGATGCTAAGTAAAATCGCTCAAGCTTCTAGTCTAATAGAGAGGTTTGGAGAACAAATCATTACCATGAGTCCCTGGAGTATGGAAATACAAGATGTAGGGGGTAGCACAATGGAGGGCTTAAGCAGTTCTTTCTATGGGAATCAGAGGAACTCATTGCTGAAGATATGACATCTGAGCTGAGTTGGACTTTGAAGTAGAAATATGATTTTGCCAAGCTGTCAAGAAGGGCAAAGAAATGGCTGATAGGAGAAATGTTACACCCAAAGCCTAGGGAAATAGCACAGAAGCAGAAGTGTATGTTCAGAGAAGTATGTGTGGCTCAGTAAAACTAGAAAGAGACGCAGGGGCTAGATCACAGAGTATTTTTCAAATATGCAAAGAAAATTGGGCTTTTTGTCTAGGCTATGTGGGATATTGATGCCTAGAATGTAAAGGATGCTATTGGCGTTTTTAAAAGATAACTCGGGAAGTGGTGTGGATGATCGCTATATTGGCAGTGGGAGGAGGAGGGGCTGGAAATAGCAAAACTAATTGGGAAAGTGTATCAGCAAGAGGTGAAGCAAGACAGATGAAGGCCACCTACCACAGTAGTACAGAAAAGAGTGAGCAGATGTATTAGAAGATCTTCACAAAATGGGGATTGTCTATTAATATACAGAGAATGTTTAAGAACCTGGGACGATTCCTAGATTCTTGATTTAACTAAATAAATGGCAAAGCCATTGCTTCCAAAAATGAAGCATCACACAGTGGCTTAAGTGTATTTAGACAGAAAGAGCCTGGATTTTGAGGTCCTTGAGGTTTCCTGTCTTGATCATCTCTGCATTTCAAGCACCTGGTAAAGGGCAGACTCTCAATTACTCATTACTAGTTAATTGATAATGCAGAGTAGTATGAATTATGATAGAGTAGAAAATGAGGCAAAAGAGGTAAATATTTAAAAGATCTCAGAGCATATAATTGAAATAGGCAGAATTAATAGTCTGACTGAAAAGCAGTATATACAAAAGACTGGAAAAGAAAAAAATAAACGAAGGTATTTTATATTATCCCCAGAGGGAAATAGTTATGGTCTGAACTGAGTGGCAACTCTGCTCCTAGAGAGAAAGATAAATTCAGAGAATAATATGGAAGAGGAAATGATTAGCAGTTTGCATTTGAATTGAAAAGGAGCGTTTGATGCTGACTGGAAATCCTGTAAGTTATTGGCATTGCTGATGGTAATGAAAAGCTTAAGGGAGAGTTGACAGGGCCTTATTATGTATCCTTAGTTCCCTGATAGGATATAAGTGAATCATTCTCCCACTGATGAGCCAATTCCTCCTTGCTGAACATATTTTACCCAGCTTTGAAGAAGGGACTCATCGTGCTGCCATCTTGGAAGAATGAGTTAAAGGGTTATGCATGAACATAAGATAATCACTGAGTACTGTTACTGCCAGGGCTGAAACATATTGATTTGATTAACCCTTAACTATTAGAAGAGTAAAAGTGATCACTTCTTTTTATTCTCTCTCTTCTTTGTCTCTCCTTCTGTCTGTGGCAAGCACAGATTAGAACCAAGAAATAAATTAGAAATAAAAGGACTAACTTTGGCTCCATGCCATCTGGAAATAAAATCCATTTAATGTACCCTGACTATCCTTGTTATAGTGTTAAATATAGACTAAATAGTTTAATATGGATTTATGTAATGAGTTCACAAATTGATTTTGCAGTGTATATTTGCTCTAGGAAACAAACATCTGCTTACCATGGCTTGCATGACAGACCTATATGTGGACTCACTTTGATATGGCGGATTTACTTAAAAAATAAGAAATTTAATCTCTGATTATTTTATCATCCTAGTATTTTTAAAATGCACAGTCAAAAACAAGCAAACCAGTGATTTAGGAACTCCAGTTATCTCCCAGCGAAAGCAGTCTCTATTGGGTGGCAATGCTAATGTCTCATCTCTGAGTGACAGGATGAAAAATAAAAGGCCTCGACCCTGTGTCTGTGAAACCCCCACTTCTTTTCCCTTGTTCAAGAAAGTCATCTCCACCTTATTTAAATATTAATTATTTAACCTGAACTGTATGCGACGAATTTGTAAAATAAAATCCTTTCAAGTTTGAAGATGAATCAGTCAGGAGAGGTGCTTCTCTTAGCCAGGCCCCCACCTTCCCTACCTCGGGTGGCCGAATTTGATGTAATTGTAATTGGTGACGGGACATGTCAGCGAATCATTCTCAGAATGGCTACTAAGATTTGTAATTATAATGTCCTTTTATTCCTATTTAAATTCAACAGTGTCTTCACATTACTATTCCTTCTCTTGAAACATGGGAATTTGGGTGTGGGGGTTGGGGATGGTTAAGAGCCAAAGTTTTGCTTTCTTGAAATCTACACTTTTTCACAGTCTGTCCCATCTCTCTAAGGCACCATAGGCAGGGGAGGCCCGCTATCAAGAATGGTAATTTACAATCTAAGAGTGCTTAATCTAAAATCTGTCCTTGTCAAAGGAGAACACATGGGTCCCCATGCAGTAGTAATGGGAATTTTATTTCAGCATAAGATTCAATGTGGGCTTTCAATTGTATTCTCTAAACTACCCCATCCTTATCAATTTATGCAGTGTACAGGCCTTGTGGGTCTTTAACCTCATTCTGCTTTTAAAATAGAAAACACTAAATGTAGTAATAGTCCAATCCACATCTGAAAATGTATAAACTAACCTTGTAAACTGGCTGTAAACCAAACAAAAAAATGTTATATAGTTATGATGAAATCTAGCTTTATTATTTATTAATCATTTCTCCTGGTGATTAAAATTTAACTCTTCAATGAGACCTTTTTCCCCAACAGACCTGTCACTCTTTCACTGTTACTATTTGATATTCTAAAATTAATTTACTTAATTTCCACTTTCATATGCATTAGAGTTTTGCCTACCAAGGCTCTTAACAAAAATCATAGTTGTGGAATATAATACTTTAAAGTAAAAATTGCATCACATAGCCAAGAATTAAAATAAATATATAAAGTCTGTATAACTATTTTTTCACTAACAAATCACTAAGCAACACATTAAATAAAGTCAATATCAATGACATTTTAAATTAGTAATCATGGATATTTTGCTTTAACTGTTATCAATCCTTGTTTTTTAGAAACATTTAAGGATGTCTCACCCTCATAGTTTCCATATGCTGTATGTAAAATTATTTGTTTTGCTTCAGCAAACTCATATTGTAATTTTATTGCCCCTGGTTTTCTGGCCTAGGATTAGTTAACTAGCAGTATCTGGCTTATGAGTTCTGCCTCATGGGGTTTCTCTTCACTCATTCCTTATTTATTGTATTTATACCTGCTTCTATGGATCCCTAAATTCTGCACCTCACTGGTTCCTACATCGTCCTATCCCTGTAACACTGGCCCATTCCCTCCTTCCTAACAGATTTTACTAGGGACCAATTAATTGTGAAATCCTTTTCACCTTGACTTTTTATTCCACTAACTTTCCCAAGGTGTCATGGACCAACAAAACAAAAATAAAAATAAAAAAAAAAACCCATCATTATCACATGATCATCATCTCCCCTTCCTCCTCCTTCTCCTCCTCATCATCATCTTCACACCATTTATTTTCCTCTTCTGGGTTTTAACACAATGTTCTCTCCCCAAACCTCCATTCCTCTGTTTTGCAATTATCCCAAATGGGAGAGACAATTAGTGGGCTGGAGATGGCATAGTGATGACTGTGGATGAGATATACATGTTATAGTCCATACGTTCTTACTGTAGGAGATGTCATGTATCCAAGTTGCCTTGGAAATGACTTGATTCTGATACGTGAAACCCTCCATGCCTGAGGAAGCATAGCACAGGTATAGTTTAGATGGTTTGCAACGTGGATGAGCACTGATGATATTAAACCTATATACTGTATGTTGGATCAGTGTCTCCTAAAGTTTTTGATGCTGTCAAGAATACCAGGACCAGAGGAATAAATAAGACCCCTTTTTGTTGACTACTTGTTAGATTCATCCAAGGAACATTTTGCATTCTGAAAAATATTACTGACTCAAATGTGTTATCCATAACTAGCAAGGTTCCTTGCACACTAGTTGTTAGAATGACTACATTTTAACTTGTTTGCTATTCACAATAAATTTAAAGGCATAAAGAAACCAAGAGTTTATGATAATATGCTACTATTTAGAGAGAATCATATGGAAAATATAGGGTTTTTTTTTTTTTTTCACCTATGCATAGAGACTTGATGAACATTTTGGAGTATTCATGTCAACAGTCCAGTTCCCCTACTATGTTTCCAGATATTTGAGACTTTGGGGGGGGAAACAATGAACGGCTGTAGTGATGGCACCAGGAATCATTGTTTACAGCCTTTTTCTGTGGCACAGACATCTGAATATCAAAGGGTAAACATGGATGTGGTGGATTTTTGCTGCATCGAGTTAGTCAAGCCGAAACAAAATTTCCCAGGGTTTCCTCCCTGAATGGTTCTAGGTTAGTGTAGGTCCAAAGAGAAATTTTGTCTAAGATTTGGCAGGTAGACACAGAGGCATAGCCGCTCTTCTCTGTGTTCTAGGGGTTGTTGCAGTGCACATGCTGCTGCTCATCTCTTTGCTCCCCTGGTGGGAAAAGGCAGCAGCCTTATCTTCTGCTTCAGCTTCTCCAACTCTTGGCCTTGGTGCTGTTTACATATGAGATGGAGATGGTGAAAGGTTGATGTGGTTCCAGTCTGTTCCATCTAAACTTACCGGATTCTGTCTCATTCTTGCATTCTCTGGTTCACATCCATCTTCCCTCATTAACTTCCTGCCCTGATAACTTGAACCTCAAGGACCAGACTCAGAAATAGCAGCCTTACATACACTGTGTAACCAGCCCTTAGAACTGTGTATTATTGCATCAACTAATAACCACCTCCTTTCACCTTTTGACTGATAACGCTCTTATCAAAACCTGAGTGCTACAGTAGAAAAATGATAGAAGCAATAAAAGTGGCCAAGAAATTTAGGAAATTGGTGAACACCTACTGAAGAGAGGGACCCTTGGATGGCTTTGCTAAGACATACCCTAACAGTATTTACTCTTTCTCCTGTAAGTTAAAAACTTTTAAAATCCTCCTTATCTCCTAGAATTCTAAGCCTTAAAATTAAGTCTGACTATATAAGGATCCCAGAAAGGAAGGAATAGCATACTTAATTCAAGGAAGGTTTAATGAAGGAACTGTTAACAAAGGTGTAAGCAGAATGTATGAGAACACAGGAGATAGTGCAGTGCTGAGGGGCTGTTAACAGTGGAGCTGTTTTCATCATTGGGTCAAAGGGGGAACTTGATGAAGCAACTACCAGAGGTGGAAGAAAGAGAGCTTACAAAGAGGGTTATTTTGAAAGGCATTGTGACTTGCACCAGAGGAAAGTAGTTAGCCTCAGACAAACCTGCACAGTTAGGAAACAGGCAGGAATAAATACCCTGATCCACCCTCATCCCTCATTCAGATTACTTACAGTGCTCAACATTGGGTGTGCTCAAAGAAAGTCGAAGATCAAGGAAACCTTTTAAGGAATCAGTCTCTCAGAGTTGGGTGGAGAGGAGTACAGAGTACACCTGTGTGAAAACAAAACATGTCCATCACAGGGTCTTACCCAACCAACCAACAAGCTTGTTCTTTTTAGTCAAAAAGATCTGAGATTAAGGAAGAGTAGACAGGGAGTCACAGACATTCAAAGTCAATGCTCACTGTTATGCACAGAATAGTGCTGCCATCATGAGGTCCACATCCTAATCTTTAGATTCTTTGGATGTATCGTGTTATGTTGCAAAAGGGAATTAAAGTTGCAGATGGAATGAAGGTTAGTAATAAGCTGATCTTAAAATAGGGAGATTATCCTGGGTGATCCAAGTGGACCCAATAGAATCACAAGAGTCCTTAAAAGCGGAAGAGGGAGGCAGAAGACTAGGTCAGAGCAATGTGATGGGAAAAGGACACAGCCTGGAATTATTGGCTTTGAAGAAGGAAAAAGGACCTACAAGTCAAGGAATGTGAGTGAAGAGCCTCTCTAAGCTGGAAAAGAAAATGAGACGGACTCATCTTTAGAGCCTCCAGAAAGGAGCACAGTTTTGCCAACCCCTTGACTATAACACAGTGGGAGCCAGTCAAGCTTTCTAACCTCCAGAACTATAAAATAACAAATATGTGTTTTTCTAAGCCACTAAATTTGTGGTGATTTTTTATAGCAACAGGACATAAATACATTCGGGCTCAAGTTTCTTGAATTAATTTTGCCTCTATGTTGTGATCACCGTGGATAATTCTTACAGAAGTTGTACAACATTGAACAGACAGTAATTTTATGTTAATGCCTAGGATTATCACAGCTAAGGAACTCTGTCTCCATATTTTACAAGAAAAGGAAGAAGAGTTCCCTTTGGAATTACAGAAATGGGGGTTCCCTTTGTGGTTCTTATTCTAAATTGGAAGAGAATTCCTGCCACGCAGTTTAAAACCTCCCTTATCATCCCAGTACTCAGAATCATCTCCGGAACAGGAGAATGTAGTCCCCACTGGAAGGAAACAGATATCAGGATGTTAATCTGCCCTAGGGTGTTAATCTCTGGGTAGGTGGATGAGAGCTCTCGTGTTCAACAGCTATTCCTGGAATTAATAAGTGAAGGTCAATGATTATCATAAAGATCTGAAGCAAGAACTGAGCACCAGGGAGGCCGTATAGAAGAAGAAAAATGTCTACAAGAAAACCATTCCAAATCATACTGAGTCAGAGATTTTTTTTTTTTTTTTTAGCCAAAATAATTAAGGATCTTTACAATTTCCTTAGTAAAGAATTGTATCAGAACCCAGTTCTGGTCCTTGTTTCTCCTATGTATAAGAAACTGGATTCAACAGTGTCAAGTTCTCATTACGATTTGTAATTTAAGTAAGCTCCCCAAATCACCTAGTCATCTTCTTAAATTTCTATCTTAAAGACCCTACACGGTATTGTTATAAGGATTTACCTGGATTGCTTAAACGCTACCTAATCAGCATAATCAAATTCTGGTGTCAGGAGGAGAGAAACCATTAAAAAGTTCCTCTTAGAACATTCTTTGGAACCGGGCTGTCTTCTACATTCCTTTTCAATAAAACAGAAACATGAAGCTAACTTTTAGAAGGTAGGAGAATCACCACAGCTCCCTTTCAGAAGGTAGGAGAATCACCACAGCTCCCTCTAAAACCACACTGCTGATGCTACTTCTTAAGTTTAGACAGTATAGAGTTATTCATCTTCAGATGTTTGCCAAAAATGGTTGTCCTTTAAAAAATAATCGGTCTTATGGACTCAATAATGATGAAACAACAAACAGAATCAGTCATTCAAGCAGGATAAAGTGAGCACATAAGCTTTACACAAAGTCCATATCTATGCCATGTTAGCTTCTGGTGGCATGTTTTCTTACCTTGTCACCACCTAGCACTTCTTAACAGTGATGCCATTATCATTTCCAGCAATGATTTCCTATTAGTTTGCACTGTATTTAAATTGTTTTTCTTAAGAAGCAAGTTAATGGTCATATAGCTCCCGTCTTGAATATTAAAACAGATTGGCCATCAATGAACAGGAACCTAATACTTGAAAAGTGTGTGATGCTTGACAATAAGAATATTCTCTAAAAGGAACTCTATCCAGTTGTGTGTCATTTATAATAAATGTAGCCAGGCTTTCCTCATTGTGATATGACTAGCCTAGTCATTAGTTTCATAAAGCAATGCAATGCTTATATTCATATATTTTAAATAAGTCTTTTTCCTCTCATGCCTCTCTGTTCTTCTCTATCTTATTTTCCCTGGAAAAGGGGAGAAGAAAAGGTGTGAGATGTAACAGGATACAAAAACATGAAAAATACCATTCTTAGTACCTCCCCCCTCTCCAGTAAATTCAGGCCTTTTTATAGCCAGGGCCGCACATAGCTTTCATGGCCCAGGGGCACTTTTGCCTTTGTAGATCTCTTTCTCCATTAAAAAAAAAAAAAAAAATTAAGAATTATTCTTTATAACTGTATTAGTATAAAGACTAATATAATCCAGGCTGGATTATATAACTTTTTTTCCTCCTGCTGATTAAAAAAATAAACAAATAAAGCATCTTCCTTGGTCCTTAAAAGTCCCATGTACCTACCCTATCCAGTGGATAAGTCAGCCCTGCTACAGCCAAACAATGGTTACACTTTAAGCAAATCTGTCCTACCTTTCTAAATGCTCTGAAGTCTTTTGATACATGACAATTAATCAATTGTTTCATTATCCCAATTTTCATATTATTTAATAAATCATTTTTATTTTAAAAACATTTCTATGTCATAAGTATATTCTGTAAGGTTGTGCCAATTAATTTTTTAATCAATGGAATCATTATTTTTCATTAACCTGTGTTACTACCACAGAGGAATTGAATTTTTATTTCATACCAATTCCCAATTCAAATGGCATCTATCTCTTGAGCTTTGAGAATTTTGACTTCTAATTTCTTACCATTCCCCTTGGACTATTGACACACAGTTTTGTAGTAGAGCTCATGTTCTGTCACATATACTTGTGAAAGGTGTGAAAATTTAGAAAATCTTTTACTAACAAAAGTGATTATCCCTACCTTATCTGTGGTGTCACTTGTAATACTAATATGTCTAGTTTTTTCTGAAGCAAGAAATATAAGAAAACATTTTTAATATCCTTAATATTGTTCTTTAGAAGCAAATAGTTACCTCCATTATTTAAGGAGCAAATAGACCTCTAAATACCAGTTCACAAGGTTAGTGCATGCTCCTGCTGTCTGATAATTAGAACTATCCTTTCAGCATGCTAGACCTTGGCTTGATACTCTATGCTATGCAAAAAAAGTATTCCAGAACCGGTGTTTTGAGGGGTGTTTTAAGGAATGTGCTGTGTTTCTTGATGCTAAGACTATCCTAACCAGTTCAACCAAGTTACGAAGGTTAATAACTTTTCACAGTTTATCTAGAATGTCATAGAGTTTTGGAAAATTTGGGGGTAAACTCTGGTGGCATGCTCCACAGTTAATTTACAGCCTTGCTCTGTGGACTACATGTCCTGGGGTCATCCTATTCCCAGCGCCTATGACAGCTGCATCCTAACGGAATGTCAGGAGTTGGTGCAGAATTCCGGCATCATTTTCATGTCCTCAAGCAGTAATTCATTCCACAGGGGTGTCTATCTCAGTAGGATTTGAGCCCCAACTACCTACAGCATATGAATATAAGAGAGATGGGCTATTTTAGTGGGTGCATGCTAAGTTGGAACCTAAATCAAAGGTTTCCAATAAATTTGATGTTCAGTGTACTTAGAACTTGTATAGCCATTATAAATCCAAGCTGCTTCAGTTAGCTTTTCATCTCTAAAATACTGGAGAAGGGATAATACCCAAGAGAATAGCCTAAAGAAATATATATATATTTAGTTTGGCCCTTTGACAAAACAACAAAAACCAAACCAAACCGAAAACCTCTTTCCTTTTTAATAGTCTTTAAAATTCAGGGAATTCCAAATACTATTGGTTAACAAAACTCAATTGGACTGAAATTTTCACTGATTTCTCATTTTAGACTTTGAAGTCATTAGGAACTCTGTGAACCATCTTTATTATAAGAATTCTGAAAATTCTAAGAGATTTAGTACAATGGTAGATTGCTATAGAATAACCTTTTTGTTATTCATAGACTTATTATACTGGTGATCAAAGTGATTTCTTAGACTTCAAAATTTAGAGAAGGTGTTAGTGTTAATCTTAACTAGAACACATTTAAAAAGGTTTTTAAAAATTATTTATCATTAGACTACCTAGTGTTTTTGTTTTTGTTTTTAAGTTTAGTGCACGCAGGAAGGTATATTTTTAACAAGCAACCCAGGTGACTCTTAAAATCAAGCAAGCCAATGCCTTCAGCAAGTGAACTGTATAAATATTGTATTCTGTTCTCTTAATTTCTGCTTTGCTTCTGATCTCCCCCCAAGAGATGTATGTAAATGCATAATAAATTGTTAGAGGAATTAGCAATTAGTCCATGATTAGAAAATGGACATTATTAACCAAGCACACCATCATACACTTATTATGTCATTAAACAATGTTTTCTTATAAATCATAAATCTGGTATAATATCAATGTTTTCACTTTATTACAGCAGTCTATTTTAGGAATAGAAATTTTCTAGGTAGATATTCTGCAGAGTAAGGAAGAAGGTGAATCTAACTATTCTGTGAATGTGTTGGGATTCATGAAACTCGAGATCTAACGTGTATAAAACCCCTTTTGATGTGGCATTAACTGGCATTATTTAGAGGGATTATATTTCAAATATTTATTTTACTTATAATTATCAGTCTACCCGTCTATCTCTCTTCGAGGTAAGGGGGGCCTTATTTTTCTTCCATATATCCATGCCAATACCCGTCACAGAATCTGATATATTATAGATCCTAGAACACTTGTTGATGAAATGAATTACTACTCATTGTGTATAAAGACATGTGCACACACAATCTAGTGTTTTTAATACTAGCAACTGAATCACATGAAAAGATTCAAAGGTGCATTCTTTCTCTAATATGAACAGCTCCATTACTGTTAAATGTGCATACTATAACATTGCTATGTTACTGTTATATTATTATTACTGTAATTAGGACCAATTCACATTAAATTGTGCTTACATAAGGGCCTTAATCTTTTGATAACAAAACATTGCGAAGAACCTATTACAATTGCATCACACGTCTTAATCACTCTATGGAAGAACTAGATACACAGTATTTGCCAACAAATATCAAAAGATTGTCAGCCCTGGAAAATAATCATCAGAAGACGGGCTGAGGGTCTTCTCAGCTCAAAACATTTGAGCCCATGACATATTTTGAACTCTGACCTCAGAGAAGGAAGCTTGGGGCATGTTAACAGGAGCGATCAGCCAAATCCCATCTGTCTGATCTTATTAGGATACCCTCAGGAGTTAGGTTCTGACCTTCTGTAATTATTGACACCTATTTAATTTATCTTTTCATCCATAGCCAAGCCCTAGTACAGCTGCGATGGCACATGTAAATACGTCAGTGTTGCCAGCACCGGCTGATTGGCATTCGTGCTTGAGTGTCTTTTTTATTTTCTCCTTGGCTGCTGGGAGTAGCCTGAGCAGCATGGAAACTAAAGAGCTTCATCTATTAGGCATGACAGATTTGTATTCAGCGGTAAACGCCTGACCTTGCTCTACTGCCTCATCCATTCCCATCATCCTCTCGCCAGATGAAAGAGCCTGCTGAACTCCTGCTTCCTGGCTGTTTCCTTGGCAACAATAACTGAGTCCATCTGAGAGAATAACTAATAGAATACCCCGGTAGTGGGATTAAGTGCTAACATACAATAAATAAATTAATTAAAAAAAACACATCACCCACAGAATTATAAATGAGGAATGTTTAAAACTGAGATGTAAAAAAAAATACCCATCAGTGAAATTGTGATTTTATTATTAACCCTTTTCACTTTGTGGTAGTACAGATTTTCCCCCAAGGTACACTAGCTTGAGAACAGACTATTTAAGCTTTTAGCATCCGTTTGAATTATGTGATGAAAACAGGTTACTTTTGTAATAAAGCTCATATTGTTTTAGGTGTTGAATGAGTGGGTGGAAAATGTGTACAGCCAGTGTCTTGACTGGAGAACTGTGCAATGAAATGTGCACTGTTTTTCCCCTTTTTCTGAAGGCGATATGCCTTTTTAAGGTATTAGCCCTGGAAGATCATAAACCTGCAAGCTTCATTTTCCTTTAAAATTCTGTCCCTTTTAGCCCCAGTTCTTACTATCTGAAAAATTCATCAGCATTCTTGCTTTGTATTATTTTTTTGACAACACGTCACGAGGTTGTCAAAAGTCTAAGAATCCCTATGGAATTCTTAAATTTGCAGGGAAATTCATAGTATCAGCTGAAAACTAAACTCTTAAATTGCTCAGTGGAACTTTGATGGAATTTTATAGAATGATTCCAGATGACTTTATGTCTTAATAAGAATACATGGGACTAAGAGATCCAGTACAGAGAGATCCAGCAGAGACTGTGGGATATTTGGATAAAATATTTTCTATTCTGGACATCCCTAATGATTACATCATTCTTTTTTACTTTTGCCTTGAGTGAAGAGATATTTTAAATGATTTCTAAAAAATCTAATTTTTCTATTATTCTAAACTTATTTTTCTATTCATATTTAATATTTACTAAAGCTGTTTAACATATAGATGTACTTAACTGGGTCTGATAAATAATAGAGGATAGTAATAATGTAATAATGCTAATTTAGATAATCTCCTACTCTAGAGCTCTGTATTAAATAAAAGTTTAGCATTATTTGTATTATGATTATGTATTGCTATTACTATAAATTCTGAGAGTGTAGCTAACTTCTATAATAAAAATCATAATTACAGTGGGCAACAAAATTTAACAAAGCTTATTTATCTGTTTTCTAATTAAAATAAAATATCAGACTCATGTTTAATGCCCCTGATTAGAATGGACATTTTGCTTTGCAGTCTTTTATAAAGGTTAAATATAAATATTTTCCAATTGTCATTGCTGGTGCTCTTTTCGGGAGCTCTGATTAATCACAAAATAAAGTCTGAAGGAGATGAAGACCCCTCAGTGCCAGGTCAAAATGCAGACATGACTGCTCACCCATCTTCAAAAAGACACTGAATCGGATGGTCTATCTTCCTGTGGGTATCCTCTGTCCATCACAGAGGAAGCAACTGCCTTTGCTGGTAGAACTGATAAGGGAAAGGCTTTCCAGTTGTTTTTGAGTTGTTCTAAGAAAATGGAACAAAAATCTATTAGTTTCCTACTGCTGCTGTAACATATTACCACACATTAAGTGGCTCAAGCCAACACAAATGTATTATCTCACAGGTCTGGAAATTAGAAGTCAAAATGAGTCTAACTAGGCTAAAGTTAAGGTGTTGGCAGGGATGATTCCTCCTGAAACCTTAGGGAGAATCATCTTACTGCCTTTTTCAGCTTGAAGAGGCAGTTGGCATTCCTTGGCCCCTGCTCATGGCCCCTTCCTCATTATATCAAACTCTAGCTTCTGTTGTCACTTCCACTACTCACTTTGACCCCTGGCCTCCTTTTATAAGGATCCTTGTGATTGCATTGGGCTCACCTGGGTAATCTAGAGTAATCTCCCCATCTCAACATCCTAAATGTATTCACATCTGTAAAGTCTCTTTTACCATGTAAATTAACATATACATACTTTCCAGGGATTAAAATTGGGATGGACACCTTTATTTGGGGGAGGAGGAGCCTTGTTCAGTCTACCAAAAGCAGTCTACCAAAAGCATGCCTTCTAAAAGGCATGCAGAGTAGGCTCTTAACAAATATTTCTCAAATGAATAAGTGGGAGTAAATAGACAGAGAGGTACAAGAAATAATATTATGAAAATGCACAGGAGTTTGTAATGTTATCAAAAGGAGAAGCACAGCTTTCAAGTGAGTCATGCACAATCACATGGTCAGATCTCCAGTTGAGTATCGCAGGGGACGGAAAGCAGACTTCCAATTTGCAGTTGTTTGGTTAGTTGTCCTGGCATCTACTTCATTATTATTATTATTTAGATCTTTAATATTTCTACTATTTTCATGGGTTAAAGGGTAGAGAAGGTATAGGCTATAAAATCTGACAAAGACATCAAAAGAAATATAATGAAAGGGTTGTACTTTTAATTGGAGTTTCTAGCTTTATGGTGGGTTCTAGATCCCCTTTAACTTTATTCCAGGATATATCAATAAGGAGATTTTTTTAACTGTTTTTTTTATTATTATGTTATGTTCATCACCATACATTACATCATTAGTTTTTGATGTAATGTTCCATGATTCATGGTTTGCATATAACACCCAGTGCCCCATTCAGTATGTGCCTTCTTTAATACCCATCACCAGGCTAACCCATCCTCCCACCCCCTTCCCCTCCAGAACCCTCAGTTTGTTTTTCAGAGTCCATCATCTCTCATGGTTCGTCTCCCCCTCCAATTTCTCCCCCTTCATTCTTCCCCTCCTGCTATCTTCTTCTTCTTTTTAACATATAATGTATTATTTGTTTCAGAGGTACAGATCTGTGATTCAACAGTCTTGCACAATTCACAACGCTCACCATAGCACATACCCTCCCCAATGTCCATCACCCAGCCACCCCATCCTTCCCACCCCCCACCACTCCAGCAACCCTCAGTTTGTTTCCTGAGATTAAGAATTCCTCATATCGTGAGGTCATATGATACATGTCTTTCTCTGATTGATTTATTTCGCTCAGCATAACACCCTCCAGTTCCAACCACGTCATTGCAAATGGCAAGATTTCATTCTTTTTGATGGCTGCATAATATTCCATTGTGTATATATACCACATCTTCTTTATCCATTCATCTGTCCATGGACATCTTGGCTCTTTCCACAGTTTGGCTATTGTGGACATTGCTGCTATGAACATCGGGGTGCACGTACCCCTTTGGATCCCTACATTTGTGTCTTTGGGGTAAATAGTAGTGCAATTGCTGGATCGTATGGTAGCTCTATTTTCAACTTTTTGAGGAACCTCCATACTGTTTTCCAGAGTGGCTGCACCAGCTTGCATTCCCACCAAGGAGGCAGGATAGGAAAATAGGAGAGATTAAGCAGAGACTCCAAGCAATTGTTTAAAAATCAGCTTACAGTTTATGATATGATAATTATTTTTATGATCCTTGTCTGTGATAGTATTACCATAATTACCATGCTAAAAATATCATAACTACTCTCTAATGAAGTAAAATGTATTAATATTTACTGTCATGCATTTTACACAAAATACATTCTCAAAAGATTTATAAAGCTAAATAATGTAGTTAGAAATATATATCAAGAAAAAGAAAGAAAAGGAAAAAAGATGAAGCACAAAGGAGAGGTGGCTTTTATGGTATTTGAAATGAGTTTTTAGGGAATGATACCAAAAAGTTTGAAGGAACAAAAACCTAGTATGACAAAAATAGAGTTATAATATACATCTATTTGTTCATTCTACAATAAATCACTTGATAGATTCAATTTTATGTCCAAGTGGTTGATTAACTACTGTAGACAATCTTTGGTTTAAATTTATGCACCTTCTATATTGTTTTCTCCATTTTTAATACATTCAAATATGTAGAATGAGTCACTTGTTGGTCAATGAAGAAGCGAACCCTCTGCTTCCCTGTGTCCCTTTCCTTATCTGGTCCACATGGGCCATCATTCTGCTCCCACTACATCCCATTGCTGCCTATAAGCTCTCTCTCTCCACCTGGACCAACCATAAAGACATTTATACAAAGAAAGACGTAGAGTGTCTACCAACTATATGCCTGGTATGATGTCAAATTAAAGAAATATCTACATGCAAGGAGAATGAGGGAGATCAACAAAGACACCAATAAGTTAGAGAAACCAGACTAAAACATATGCATTCAATATCCATGCATCTTTTAAGGCCACAAGTACATCCAGTCTGTATTGTTATCCTGGATTAGCATGCTTAGGTTGCCATAACAAAATACCACTGGGTGGCTTGTAAGCAACAGAAATTTTTTTCTTATAGTCCTGGAGGCTAGAAGTCCAAGATCAGGGTGCTAGCATGGTCTGGTGAGGACTCTCTGCTGGGTTGCAGACTTCTTGTGTTATCTTCATATGGAGAAAGGGTCAGGGATCTCCCTGAGGAGTCCTTTATAAGGGTGCAAATCCCATTTATGAGGGCCCTGCCCTCATGACCTAATCACCTCCCAAAGCCCCTACCTACTAATACCATCACATTGGTTATCAGTTTTAGTGTGACATATACATTCAGACCATAACATTTTGATATTCACATTCCATATCTGGTCAGTAAGAGTCCTTCTAGATATTTACTGTATCCTTTTGACATGTTCCAATTTCATTGTAATCTGAATAATTTCTAAGATACTTACAAATAATGCAATGAAAACACATTAAGTCACATAGAATTGAGTTTCAATTCTGACATTGCTCGTTCCTAACTGTGTGGTCTTCAAGTAAAACCTGAGTCTTGGTATTCTAATCGAAGAAATGGGAATGAGGATTAATGAGAAAGCCTAGATAAAGCAAGTAACCCAGTGCTTAATATAATAATAATAGCTAATATTTATTGAGCACTGTGTCCTTTAATCCTGCAAGATAGATAGGATCAAGTAACCTGTTCTTGGACATGAAATTACTAACTTCCTGAAGAAGATTTGGAATCCAGAAAAAGTGGCTTTAGAGCCAAAGCAAGAAGGTAATAAATGTAAATTCAGCTATTATTAAACATAATAAAATTAAATTAAAAAAATAAATGTTATTTTTATTTTAATGAAAGTGGAAATAACTAAGATTTATCTTTGTTTATGAAATAGCAGTGGGCCCACCTTGTTTCAGTTAGAGGATATGGGGCTATGAGTGACACTAGCTTAGGAGCCTTCAGCCACCCCTCCACCACCCCTTGTGCATAAGATTACAAGAGAATAAGTGAAGTATGCCTGTGGTTTAGCAGAGTATCAGGAGAGAGGTATATTCGTTTACATTCTCTAAAATTTGTTCTAATTAAATAAAAATGTTTGGCAGTCTCTTAGTTTCAAATGCCATACTGGTCACAGAAAAGAAGAAAGGAGAGGGAAACTGGTTTTGGTATTTCAGGAGAGTCAGAGGAGAGAGACAGAAGACAGGTGAGGAGGAGTGGGGAGGAAACAACCAGCTGCCTGTGAGAAGAACAGCGTTGTCTCGGGTCAGATGCCTGGTGGTACCAATGTCATCTCATGACAAACCCTGACCACTTACATCACCTGTGTAGTAAATAGCATAATTTTAATACTTAGCTTCCAAGAAGAGTTTTGCAAACAAAAGCAGGGGGAGTAGAGAGCACCTATTTTAAAAGAGGGAGACAGCTACCATCCTTTTGTCTCTGGTGTTATGAAACATTGTCCACAAAAACAATGTTCTGAGGAATTCACTTTTGACATATTAGCTGTCAGTACTATTCAGACCCTACATGCACTTGGCAGTGTGCTCATTCACGATGCCAAAGGATGCCAAAGTCAAGGAGTAGACGAGTAGAAGCTGACTCAGAAAGTTGGTTATATTAGCCCTTGGGGACTCTTCTGTGAAATTACTGCATGGGACAGAATGAGAGGTGTGATTAGTGCTAAATCCATAGACCTTCTTGGGACCCTTTAACAGCAGTGCTAACCCCAAATCTTATTAGCCCTGAAAAAATGGGCAAGGTGATCTTTACATTAAGAATTCTCTGGACTGCTAGTCACACACAGCAGTATACTGGAAACAGTAATTACACAGAAGTATTTGTTCAAAATATTTGATTTTCCGTATGCCTACTTAACTAAGAAAACATAGAGGACAGCTCACTTTTTTACTGACACATGTGTCACCTTTTGTCCCGTAGCCATCCTCCCAGGATGGAGATAAAATGCAGAGTCTTGATTCTAAGACACTTTGTTTATGCCGGAGATGCCATCAAGAGGTGATTCCCTGGGACAAGTGGCCCTGCTTCCTGACACTACCACTGGGCTGTTTTCTTTAGAGTATTGACATTGATTTCTCTCCTCTTGGCATGTGGAAGTCCCAAGTGCACCACTGACCCATTACCTGAGACTGTAATTACTCCAGGAGCAGGGAATGAAAAGGGCGTATCTCCTCTGCTTTCAGGGAATGACAGACTCAGGGATAGAAGCAGGTCCTGCATTAAGGCAAATCTCTCTGGGGAGCTTAAAGACTCCTGAGCCATGATTCATGCATTTTTGCATCAGTAGAGGCCATGCTCATTATCACTGAAGGTAGCAGAAGTTGTGGAGTTGGCACATGACTCTGAAACTGCTTCATCATAAAGACAGATCCTAATGCCCATATTGGAAACCCAGACACACGAAAAAATGTAATTAGTATAACTAGCTAGCATCCCTTTTCCAGAGAACCACTATTTAGTGAGCGCTTTCCTACTTCATTTGAAAAGAAAAATGTTCATGATATATTGTAAAGTGAGCTGGTTGTTCACAAGCCATTTTTAGAGATACATTGATTTTCAAAAAGCATTTTTAAGTAATACAAGTGGTCATTCCACATATTTTTATTCCTCAGAGCATATGAGATCCAGAAGATTTTATGATTTTATGAAATCCATTTCCAAACTCTACAAGGTTCTCTAGACATTATATTAAAAGACCTCTGCCTAATTTTTTAAAAGTGTGTGTATTTCCATCCTTATTCAGGCTATATTCCTGTGAGTGAATGAGCTTTGCTCCCTCAAACAGATAGTCTGCTTAGCTGATTTTTAAAGTTAATTTGGTGCAGTGAAACTTAAAGGTCAGACCATGTCTATTTTCCTGGCTTGCTCAATGCTGTGGGCATATGGACACCAGATAAATCCCTTCACTGCTGACCCAACTAATAACTTTCCTGTACACTTTAACCTATTTCCTGTCCAGGTTTCTAGAATATTTAGCCTGCTTTAGGGTCTTCAGGATGGATTATTATGGTGCATACCACCCAAGAATTCCATGAAGAGCCCCCAGGAATTTCAGATCATAAAATATAAGGCAGCCTTTCTACAATATGCCCCCAAGTTATCTACATATTTCACAAATTGCCTGGCTTATTTTGTTTTGTCCTTACTACTCAAGATGAAAATCAAATGTAATTCTTAGGGTTAATTCCTTAGGGATGGTTAGCTCACAGTGTTGCACATTATCTTCTTATTTATTTGTTCATTCACTCTCTTCACTCATTGACTCATTCATTCAGTGACTTCTTACTGAGTTACTGAGTAATCATCTGGGCACATCATCATGCTAAATTCTATGAAATACAAGAACACAAGAGACATAGAACCTGAAGTAAGCATGTGATCATAACCTGAACTAGAAATCCAGACCCAGCTTTTATTTTTTAAGATTTATTTAACTTATTTTAGAGAGAGAGAGTAGGGGGAGGTGAGGAAGAAAGAGAGAATCTCAAGCAGACTCCCCACTGAGCGCGGAGCCCAATGGTGCTCGATCTCAGGACCCATGAGATCAAGACCTGAGCCGAAATCAAGAGCCAGGTGCTTAACTGACTGAGCCTCCCAGACACCCCTCAGACCCAGTGGGACATGGATCCACAGTACACACCTTCTGCAGTCTATGACAGCAGAAGCTTGAGAGGGTTCAAAAGGATTCAGGAAAGAAAAGGGGACCATGAGGGGATGAGAACATGGGTGTGTTATAAAGCAATCTATTTTGTTTTTGTTTATGGTGTAAAGCTCTTCTTTGAAATAACCCCAAATAGTCACATATAATTAAAGTATTATGCTATGATTCTATGAAAATCAGAAGCCAGTAATTGTGGTAAAATTGTGTTCTAACTGATCATCCATCAGCTGTCCCCAAAATCACTTGTGGTATGCCTTCTTTGAATGAAAAGTTTATCTTTCTTCCACATTAAAGAAGTTATTCTCTACTATTGTGACAACAGTATTAAAAAGACAACAGTTTCTGACTAAATGCTTATTAAGTAGTTTGTTTTCTCTGCCACAATTTGAACACAAATATTCTCAAAAAGGAGGAGGTAAAGCATGTGTGTATTGATTTCTTTTCCTCTGTGTCAACTGGACCAATACATGTGAGCTTAGAGACATGATCTGGAAATAAGGCTGGGACTAGGGTGAGGCAAGTGAGGCTCTTGCCTAGGTGCCAAAATTTAAGGGTGTGCCAAAGCACTCGTTAATCAAGACAACATTTTAATGCAATAATTTTCAAAAATCAAAATTAATGCAAAAATCCATGACAAGCAAAATATCAACATTTTAAATAAAGACAGAATTTGTATCACCAAATTTTCCTCTTGCTTCAGCCTCTAATGTGGCTTAGCATGATACCACTCTAGAATAGTTGTAGACCCAGGCTAGGCACTTGTGTTCTATAACAGCCATAGATCTTTAACTCCAGGTTACATCATTTCTTAGATTTTTTTAAAGACCTGCCTACTTGAATTTCTGGTGATCTTACAAAAGAGATTATTCATCACTGGAATGTTTCTACTAATAGACATGAAATTTAAATATATTAGAAGTAGAAGTGCCCCTGGAGGTCAAATGGCAGTCCAACAATATGGACTCGCTAACAAGTGAATAAGCAACAGTGTTTGGTCTAGAACCTTCTCTTTTAACTCCCCGTCTAGTCTCACTAAGTCATCATACTGCCTGGGGCCTGTGTGTTTAAGAAGTAGAAGCAGGTTATTTATCATTTAGAGTTTCTGTCTGGGAAATCTCCTAGAGACATTCTATGGAAATTCAATTTAACCTTCTAACACAAAATGAATACACCACATGGGAGTAGACAAAGAACAGATAAATTAATTCCCATCTATGATTATGTAAATGCATTCTGGTTTTCATGCATGCATTTAATGGGTTAGCAATCTTAATTTTAAATACTGTACTAAGAAATGGCATCATTTGGAGATTTGTTAATTAAATGTGTTCATGTATTAACTGCCATTTTTAGAATTCCAGATCTTGGACAAATAGGGTGAGAAGAAGGTCTAACTAAAGCACTTTACGTATAAGGGAAATGTGTTCTTTCTGATGCTATCTCTTGCCACAGAAGTCCCTTAGCAAGCAGTTCGGGTTTCCTTAGTAGAGAAAGCCAGACCCCTTCCTTGGGTGCTCAGATGAAATACTGGGAGCAACGAGCTGCTCTTGTTGGCAACTGGAAATGTACAAGTTCTCATGCTACTCCAAGGACCATTTGTTTCCTGTGATTATCTGTCTCCAGAGATCCTATTCCCAGAGTATCCAGCTCAAAATCCCCAAATTTTATTTTGTCTCGTAGTCCTTGCTTTATCCTGGGCCCTAGTATGGGAAAGGATGAATATGCTTATTTATTTGAATATTGTTAAATAACCAGATTTTGGACTATACAAGTAGGATCCAGTTTAAAAGAGATAAATACTCATATTCGTGATAAGTGGATTGTTTTGAAAGGGTTGTGATTTTATTCATATTCTAACTTCATCAGAATGATGATGAGCTATGTGTCTTATAAAGTAAGTTACCTGATTTCACTCACCCATTCTGGTCCCCTCCCCTCTGTACATCCCATTTTTATAAGGTGTTTCCAGGGCCTGGGAAATAGAATGCATTTTTTTTGTAGGTAATAGGTTATTTTCTTATCAGTCTCTGACAATTTGTAGCCTCACACCCTTGCTTTCTGCCATCATGCCTGCCAGAAATAATCATTCTAGTGTGACCAACTTTTGAATGTCCTCTTTTAGTATATTTCCGAGGGCTGCCCCAGGCATTTTGTCTGCTCGCCTTCTTTCACACCTCCCTCTGACCTGAGATGAGAGAGTAATCTGAGAAGCAGAAGCATATGAGCCTTGTTTGAAACCCTAGCCTGGCTTTACTTGATTTCTGTCATTTTTTATTTTATTTGACTGTGGCAGTTTCATGGGTATATCAGAGCTTTCAGATATCACTTAGGGGAAGCTAATAAAATCCCTGACAGATCAGATTGTTTTCTCTTTCTTTCTATTGAACTTTTGGCAATTGGGCTTGATGGGTTAAAACTCAAAGGAGGTGTCTTATTTCCC
The DNA here is from genome assembly GCF_002201575.2 of Neomonachus schauinslandi. Taxonomy (NCBI): domain Eukaryota; kingdom Metazoa; phylum Chordata; class Mammalia; order Carnivora; family Phocidae; genus Neomonachus; species Neomonachus schauinslandi. Next base: position 21,683,808 of record NC_058416.1, on the reverse strand, counting down.
ATTGCTACCTAAATTAGATTCTTAGCTAAGGACAGATATAACTTCTTAGGGCATTTTGCCATGTGCAAAATGCAGAGTGGAATGTCCTGCTCTTCGCTTTCTGTCATGTGCCTGGTTCTTGCTTGCTCACAGAACACAATCCACTTGCTTGGTCCTATCAGGGTATATAGGGCTTTTCATTGTATGCGGAAGTCTGGACACACTATACTCTCCAGGGCTGGAATATATTTTTACTTGCCTTAAAAATCTGTTCACAGTGGATGCTGATTTGAATATAGGTCTGATTTGGCTTGGCCACCTGGTAGTCAAGATGTAACAAGAGGAGGTAATTCACTCTAGACTTCTAGTTAAGGCTAGAAGGAAACACTGAGACATGTTAAAAACTAACCACAGAGAGCCACTTTACCCACTACATGTCATATGTATACATAGAAGAATCTTCTATCTCACTTCTACCATCTTGTGTGTTCTTCAGTTGGCTTCATTTTCCTGGACTTTCTAAAGAAAACTTTTGTTCAACACCGAGTTCTAGTCTCGAAAAGTTTAAAGGACTATCTTAGAGAGAGCAGAGTTGGATTTGATACTCTCTTACCCTTACAATCATTGCTTTCCAAAATGGAAATACAGAAAAAAGATGAGACCTGATTCCTAACCTCGAAGAGCTTATACTAAATTTGTCTTTCCTTTAATCAGAATTTACCTGGAGGTATTGCCAGGTAACTAGTTAATCTGATAAAGAAATTGAACTATTTGTTGGTGACCATGTGTTACTTCCCAAAGGTAGCATGAGAGACTTTCTGCCTCGTGGTGCCATAAAGTTTTAAATGGTAGTTCATGCTTGGAGTAGGTAAACTTTGAAGAAAATAGGTGAGCATAAGGGTTATGATTTTCCTTTGATTTATTTATGCTCTATATATGTTTAATCTGTTGTTTTATTTCATCTTTTATTTTTAGGTTTTATCTTTTTTACTTCTGTCTAGGGTTGTGTGTTTACATTCATCTACAGTTCTCCCTTGCTTATCTGTTTATTATTTTCTCCCTTACTATCCTCAAGTAGATAATCACTAGAGTAGTAATGCACCAGAGCAAACGAAACTAAGTATAAAACCCAAATAAATAAATCTCAGAGATTTAGAAACTTTAAATTTATAGCAATAGCTTTTTGTTTAGTTGCTTGCTTTTATATCTTTTCTATTATGAAATAAAGACTTAAGAGGGTGATGCTCACACGCAGGGGCGCACACCCAAGCAACTCAATGAATTCTCACTTGATTCCCTTGGATTAAGAAATAGAACATTGCCAGCTGCCCAGGGAGCCCACCATGAACTTCCTAATTGCTTACCTCTGTTTCCCACCAAAGGAAGCCACTGTGCTGAATTGTACTGAAACCACTTGCTTACCTTTCATCAGAGTTGTATTTCCTAAGCAAGGATCTCCAAACATTACAGTTACTTGTTCTTATTTTTGAGTTATATGTAAATGAAATCATAAAATATGTCACAAAATATGCCATTTTGTGTCCAGCCTTTTCTCTGGGCATTACGTTTTTGAGAGTCATCCATGCTTTTGCATAGCTGTAGTTTGCTCATTTTATTACCACTTAGTGTTCCATAGCATCGGTATACTTTAATTTACTTACCCATTCTACCAATGATGGACACTTGGACTGTTTCCAGTTTGTGACTCTTAACGCTAGTCAGAACATAGTTGGACACGTCTCTCTTGATTCACAAGCATGCTTTTCTATTGGGTGCGTATCTAGTTGTAGAATTGCACATTTTCAACCTCAGTAGATAATGTTAACCTGTTTGCCCAAGTGGTTTTAGCAATGTATACTCCTGCCCAGTGTTTATGAGAGTTGCTGTTACTCCACATTTTCACAAACACTTTCAATCATTTTAATTTTAGCCTTTCTTGTGAGTAAGGTACTGGTTTTATTTCATTGTACTTTCAGGGCATTTTCTTGAGAACTAATGAGGGTGGCTACCTTTTTATATATTTAGTGACATTTTGGGTATTCTCTTGAGAAATGCATATTCAGATCCTTTGTCCATTTGATTAGTTGTCTTTTTGTATTGAATCTATTGATCAGTTTGAGGAGACATCATATAATTACAATATTGACCATTTTGATACTGTACAATATTCAGTATTCCAATGTTCCAGTACTTGATACAGTATCTCGTATGCTTATTTTTTGCAATATTGAGTATTTACATGTTCTAAAACTTTAATATTTACTAGATCCTCTTTATGGTTCCTAAATATTTTATAGTGTTCTATGTAGAAGTCTTGCCCATCTTGCATTAAATTCGTTCTAGAGTTTCCAGCCTTCCTCCCATCCTTCCTTCCTTCCTTCCTTCCTTCCTTCCTTCCTTCCTTCCTTCCTTCCTTCTTTCCTTCTTTTCTATTTGCCTTATTTATCATCTGGACATTCCAATAGAGAACTGGTTCACAGCCCAGGGCAATTTTGTCCCTCGGGAGAGATCTGACAGTGTGTGGACATTTTCGATGTCACAACTCAAAGAGTGCTACGAGCACCTAGTGGATAGAGGCCAGATATGCTGCCAGATATCCATAATGCACAGGCCACCTCACACAACAAAAAAAAGTCTGACCTCAAATGTCATTTATGCCCACATCACGTAGCTCTGTAGTATACTGTAGTATAGTGTTGTAAAGGAATGACAATAGTCGACATGATTGCCTTGTTTTGATAGCAAAGTAAAAGCTTTTAATATTTAACCAATCAGTTAATGTATATTACAGGCTTTCAGTAAGTAACTTTTATTGAATAGAGGCCATTTTCTTCTTACTTTGCTAAGTGAGAACTCTTATTGTGTGACAGGCATCATATCTTCAAAAATGTTTAAGAAAGCAAATTGTGACCTAAGAAGATGTTATCTTTCTCCAGTGAAAATTCACATTGCTTCTGCCATAAGATCCCCATCTGCAGGGATTGAGATAACTAAAAACTGAGCTCCAGTCTATACTTCTGTATACTTCTGGTTTACGCTTACTCATTGGGTATAGCATGCATATCTCTATCTCTATCTGTATCTATTTGCCTCTAAGTCAAAATTAGGAAGGCTTATCAGGGCTCCTCCAACAACCCATTCACTGCCCCTAGATGACAGATCCTTGTAGCCTTAGTTCGTCAAGGCTGTCCAAACAGCACCATCCTCAGGGTCTTTTACTCTCTCCCCATTGAAAATAACAAGTCTCCTGGAGTAAAATGGGTCCTAAACTCTGGGATCACTTCCCTCTGCCTCTATTTTCCTATTTCTCAGTAATACTTCATTCTGTGTTGTAGCTCTCCAGTGCCTTTAAGTAGACTAGTTTTTGTTTGGCCCCCTCCTCCCTTTGTTTTCTAGAGGTTCTCAATGGGAATATTGTTCTGAATTATCTAGTCTACCATTACGGGAAGCAGAATTCTTGTTTTAATTATATATTTGTTATTTCTAGTTAAGACTTTAAGGAAATCAGCATTGAAAATTTTAAAGACATTTCTTCTAGGAAGTAGTGCATATTCGTCTGCAAACTATTGAAAATGTTGAGATATGATGCTCGTATTTCACACACACACACACACACACACACACACACACACACACTATTCTTGTTTGAATGAAAACTTTGAACCATTTTTTCCTCTAATTGCTATAATCACAATTCACATACTTAAGCAGAAGAGATGTCTACCTACGCTCACCATCCCTGAATTGGAATAATTAAATGATTAAAAAGTAATTCTGAAATAAAGTGAGGTGACTTGTAGCTCCCCAGTTTTTCAGATGAATTAGCACAGCTTTATTAATTGGCATGTCAATATCATCAATAAGATGTGTAGACAGATATGCAAAGCCCACTGTTGGCATTTTCTCTCTTCTCTGTATTATGCAGATACATTAAAAGACTTCTTTATCTTAGAAGTAGATTGGAGGTTGAGTGAAATCAGATAATTAAGCAATCAGCAAGTTTTAAACTTTTAGGGACTTCCATAACTGACCAGGGAGACACAATCAGATTTTTGCCACTTTGGACCAAGTTTAAGAGAAAAGTAAATCTAAGCGGCCCTAATTTTAGATTTCACTTCTCTATCCTAGTTGTATACAGCAACTCAGAAAAACATCCACTCTGGTATCTCTGCTTTCCTCACAAACAAGGATTTTACAATCTGGGTTTATTAGTCTGCCTTTTGACAGCACAAAAGCTTATTAAAATTGCTTTAAAGGAGGAAGAAAAAAAATGACTCTTAATGATGTTTAGACCCTCAATCTTAATTCTAAGCATTTATACTGACAGGATGAATATATGTCCATTTTCTAAATTTTCTCTGCAAACCTGTGACCCTGTTGGAATTAATTGAATAACTGCATATGTAGTAGAATCTCTAAGGATAATGAATCTGAAAAGAAATGAGAAAAATGGAAATTCAACCCAGCGCCAGTCACTTTAGACATTTAGTTGTTTTGCAATTTGTAGTTTCAATTGCTGAAAATTCTCTCGAATGCTTCATTGTCTCACTGATCTACCAGGAAATGAGAGCAGTGTTAATGGGATGGGGGGCGAGGAGAAGAAAACACCCATTTCATTGTGGCCTGAATATTGGTCTGACTGGATACTGGATATTGTTTTCACTGTTGCTTTTCTCCTGTACTAAGTGACTCTAGTGATGCATTTAGAAAACATTACACACACACACACACAAAAAAAAAATCCCCTAAAATAAGTAAAACCTTGTGTTATATGTAGGTGGTATTATACCAAAAATGTATTTGAAATATTTTTGGAACATTAAAATACTGCTAACTTTGGAAGAAGGAAAATAATGTTGGCTTCATACTAGTAGCTCATTTCCCTGTAGCAATCAACTCCTTGACATAATATTAAAAATATCAATAAAAGAAACATTTAGTGGATGTTCATTCTGCTAAGTACTTATTATTCATTTTTCCCATCATTTAATCCTCACAACACTACTATGAGAGAGGTGCTACTGCACAGTTGAAGAAAATGAAGCTTCAAGTAATGAAATAATTTGCCAGTTACGTGGACACTAAATGGCAACAACTGAATTTGAACCCAGATCTGGCTTTATTATCAACCACAGTGCTGCCATATCATATATTGGGGGCTATCCAATGACTGACTCATGGGGATCTAAAACAATGAAATAGATATATGAGAGTAATCTCTGAACTATAAGATTTTAGAAATCTTTACATAAGGAGAAGGAACTTGAGACATATTTTTAGACTCTGGGGGGACATCCTTGAAAGTATGGGAAGAAAATTTATTTCATTTCAATTTATTTCGATATGGATCCCACATTGACAGGATTCTTCTGGTAGAATTAGGTGTTAGTCACATTCAGAGATCACTGGGCAGTGAAAATAGAAAAAAGCAACAGATATGGTGACTTAGCTCTGTTTGTACTATCATGAAACTGTTTTAGCTTTCAGCATCCAAATGTGTAACTGCTATGCATATTATTTGTCATTATTACTTATAGGGCTTGTCGCTTAATTTCAAAATTGAAATTAGAATACTGACTTACATTTCAAAAATCCCCTAAAAATTACCTTCTTTCACTTGGTTCTTACTCATGACTGATTCATAGAATCAGTAATATGCAGGGCCAGTATTTTGAGGTTTTCTTTTAAATGAGTTTCTAGGGCTCCAATGATTCAAAAAAAAAATCCTATTAAAATATATTTTAAAAATTAAACTGAACCCACAAAATAATACATCCCAGAATGCTTATTTGAAAACAATGTAAAAGAGAAGGTTAAAGAAGCTGATGTATATTTTATTCGTTTTTAAAATATATGGGACAAAAATTAAGTGAGTTGGAATCTTTTATTCAGAGGCTGCTCAGTAAATAAACTACAGAATGTGTAAGATTCATTTTTATGTAGTTAGATATAATTTATTAATTCCATTCCAATACCAGTGAGAGACTTAGAATAGTATAATGATTAACATGATAAATTATAAAATATGTATTTTCCTCATTTACTTCCCTTTTGGAAATCTCATAAGCTCACCCCTACATGATGATTTTCATTAGTTCTGATCTATTTTTCCTAAAATAAACACCCCAGATCTTGTTATTCTCTTTCCTTTGTTTGTTTGTTTGCTTATTCATTTAGCAACAGCTTTATTGAGATATAATTTACATACTATAGATCCTATTCTTTTTTTAGTTACATGGGAAGTAAAATTTGACCTTATGTCAGGACACATGTTGTAATACAAAGTTTGGAATGTAGGTCATTTTTAGAATTATCAAAGCAAAAACTTTCATTTTTTTACCAAAGCTGAATCTCATTTAGAAATAATAGATGCATTTCTTTTTTTTATTATGTTATGTTAATCACCATACATTACATCATTAGTTTTTGATGTAGTGTTCCATGATTCATTGTTTGCGTATAACACCCAGTGCTCCATGCAGTACGTGCCCTCTTTAATACCTATCACCAGGCTAACCCATCCCCCCAACCCCCTCCCCTGTAGAACCCTCAGTTTGTTTCTCAGAGCCCATAGTCTCTCATGGTTTGTCTCCCCCTTCGATTCCCCCCCCTTCATTTTTCCCTTCCTGCTATCTTCTTTTTTTTTAACATATAATGTATTAATAGATGCATTTCTTTTTTTTTTTTAAGATTTTATTTATTTATTTGAGAGAGAGAGAATGAGAAAGAGCACATGAGAGGGGGGAGGGTCAGAGGGAGAAGCAGACTCCCTGCCGAGCAGGGAGCCCGATGCGGGACTCAATCCAGGGGCTCCAGGATATGACCTGAGCCGAAGGCAATCGCTTAACCAACTGAGCCACCCAGGCACCCAAGAGATGCATTTCTGAACAACAAACTATTGTAAATCCCAAGTGTTAAGCTTACTTAATCTAATCTAACAACTTTCTTTTCTTTATTTCTTAAGTTTTGAAGACTGTTTTTTTTAGAATAGTTTTATATTCACAGCAAAATTGAGAGAAAGGTACAGAGATTTTCCATATACTCCCCATACCCCTACACATGCATAACCTCCCCCATTACCAGCATCCCCTACCAGAATTGTAGATTTGTTAGAATTGATGAACCTACATTGACCATCATAGTCACCCAAAGTCATAGCTTACATTAGGGTTCACTCCTGATATTATAGATTCTGTGGGTTTGGACAAATGTATAATGACATGTAGTCATCATCATAGTATCATACACAGTAGTTTCACTGTCCTAAAAATTCTCTGTGCTCTGCCTATTCATCCCTACCTCCCAAACCCTGGCAACTCCTAATGTTTTTACTGCCTTCCTAGTTTTGCCTTTTCTAGAATGCTTTGTAGTTGCAATCATATAGTATATAGTCTTTTCAGATGTGCTTCTTTTCACTTAGTAATATGCATATAAGACTTCTCTAGGTTTTTTCATGGCTTGATAGCTCTTTTATGTTTAACGCTGGATAATATTCCAGTGTCTGAATATATCACAGTGTATTTATCCATTCAGCTACCAAAGGACATCTTGGTTGCTTCCATGTTTTGACAACTATAAATAAAACAGATATAAACATCATGTGCACATTTTTGTGTGGGCTTAAAATTTTCACTTTTATGGGTAAACAGCAAGGAGTGAGATTGCTGGATCATACGGTGACAGTATGTTTAGTTGGGTTTTTTTAGTCTTTTTTTAAATTTTATTTTATTATGTTATGTTAATCATCATACATTACATCATTAGTTTTTGATGTAGTGTTCCATGATTCATTGTTTGTGTATTTTTGTAAGAAACTGCCAGTCTTGTCCAATGTGGCTGTCCCATTCTGCATCCCCACCATCAATGAACAAGAGTTACTGTCATTTCACATCCTCATCAGGATTTGGTGTTGTTAGTGTTTTGGACTGTGGCCATTTGAATAGCCGTATAGTGGTATCTTATCTTTATCTTAATTTATATTTCCCTGATGACATATGATGTGGAGCATCTTTTCATATGCTTATTTACCATTTGTATACCTTCTTTGGATATTCTTAAGGTCTTTGGACATTATTTGATCAGGTTGTTTATTTTCTTATTGAGTTTTAAGAGTCCTTTAACATGTGTCTTTTGCAAATATTGTCATCTAGTCAGTAGCTTGTCTTCTCATTCTCTTGACTTCTTTTACAAAGAAGAAGTTTTAAATTTTAATGAAGACCCACTTTCCAATTGTTTCTTTCATGGATTGTGCCTTTGGTGTTGTATCTTAAAAAGTCACTGGCATGCCCACGGTTACCTAGGTTTTTTCCTATATTATCCTTTAAAAGTCTTACAGTTTTGCATTTTATATTTATGTCTATGATCCATCTTGAGTTAATTTTTGTGAACTCTGTAAGCTCTGTGTCTCAACTCATTACCTTTCATGTAGATGTCCAGTTATTCTAGCATCATTTGTTAAAAAAAAGCTATCTTTGCTCCATTGTATTGCCTTTGCTCTTTTGCTGGTAATCATTTGAGTGTATGTATGTGGGTCTATTTCTGGACTCGCCACTCTACTCTAGTGATATATTTGACTATTCTTTCACCCATACCACACTGTCTTGATTACTGTAGCTTTATAGTAAGTCTTAAAATCCAATTTTGTTCTTCTTCAATATTGTGTTGAGTTTTATTATATATATTTTTTAAAGATTTATTTATTTATTTGAAAGAGAGAGAGCATGAGTGGGGGGTGCGCAGTGGGAGAGAAACTCAAGCAAAGTCCCTACTTAGCATGGAGCCTGATACAGGGCTCAAACTCAGGACCCTGAGATCATGACGTGAGCCAAAATCAAGAGCCGGACACTTAACCAACTGAGCCACCCAGGTGCCCCAATATTGTGTTGACTTTTAAAGTTCTGGGTCTATTCTGGGTCTTTTGCCTTTCTTTTATGTTTAATTAATGAAATTTTGAGCCATGTTGCTTCATTTCTGTCACTTTGTTATGTAATCTTAATTAAATCTTTCCAATGATGTTTTGATTACACCTTTATTATTATATTAGTCTCACATTTTCTTTGTTGCTCTACATTTCTGAATTTTCTGAAGCTTGCATTTTCTCTAAATTTCAAATGTATTTTCCTCTTCTTTTCAAAATTACAGTTGTGGGCATGAAGATAGATTGAAAATTACTAATTATCAAAGAAAAACAAGTAATTAGCCCTCTACAAAGTGGTATCCTATGATTGTTTGTCATCATGAATTTTACACTAATATAGGCATGTGTATGTAAATGACATCCTATCAAATAATCACATGTAGTACCAGTTGGTAGCATTTGTATTGAATCTTGACAGTGCTTTATTTCTAAATCTTACACATTTCTTAAATAACCCCCCCCCATTTTAATGCCTTTAAAAGACAATGTCAAGAATGTAAATGAATTTGAAATAGTTGAAATTTCTGTATAAAGAATTTAACATTCAAGGGCTCCTAGCTGGCTCAGTTGGTGGAGCATGCTTGATCTTGGGATTGTGGGTTCAAAAGCCCCACAATTGGGTATAGAGATTACTTAAAAATAAAATCTTAAGAAAAAAGATATTTAGCATTCAAAATAAAAATGACAGCCTGGCAACTGCGTAGTGCACTCTCTCCTGAGATTCAGAACTTGCATATGCTAACAGAAAACACATTAAAAAGTAATTTTGTGTATAAAATAAATTCAAAAGGTGTTTTCCTTCAACCTTAGTTTCAGTATTTGTTAAAATCTAGTGTGCCATTGAGAAATGGGTTTTGATTTTTTTTGAAAGGGAAGCTACAGTTTTCAAAAAGTCAAGTGTGTTATGTAGTGCATACACTGAGCTACAGGGCTGCAAAGGAGCATCACTGCAACCTAAAGTGGTGGGTTATTTACATGCAGATCAGCCAGTCTGAGCTGAGTAGCCCCCACAAAGAATAGCTCAGGACTTCAAATCACTTTCAAAAGACCAAGCCAGGGCTATAGATTTCTGTGGACCCTTGTTTCTTGATTACATTTATGGTTGGATTCACAAATTTATAAAAATTTGCCAGTTCACTTATTTGGGGCCAAATGGAATACAGATGAAAAAATTTTTATACACCTGATGAAAGAAATGTGTCCAAATGCAATTATTATCTTGAACTTTGTAAGCAAGGCCCACTGCTGTCAATGCCAAAGCATGAACCATTGTATTCTCTGCCTAGCAAGCTCAGCTTATGTTTGAAATGAACTCTTAAGATTCTCCCTTACTTCAGGCAAACATTAGAATTTTCAAGTTTTACTTCTTGAGAAAATACTTAATATTTATTATCTAACCAGTGATTTGGAGAAAATAGACGTTTAAAGAGAGAGGGGATAAAATTACACTTAATGGATTATTGGTGGTATCATCAAATACATAATTTGTTGTAGGGCCAAATAGAGCAAACTGGTTTACTGGTTTTTAACAAATGGTGGTTTTCTGAAGTATGCAAAATGCACTGAAATCTTTCTATCAAAAAAAAAAAAAAGATTAACACAAGAAATATGCATAAAATAAAATTAAAAGGCAACATTTCCACAATAATAGCTAATATTATTCCCTTCTAGTCCTAGGTATCTATAAAGTCTTCTAAGAAGTAGTTTTGCATTTTTACCCAACATATTAAAGTTGGTGTGTATGTGTATGCACCCATCGTATTTAGTTAAGAGAGGGGGAGAATGGAAAGCTATAGTGGCCTAATGTAATGAAATGACTAGCAGCCATCTTTCTAAATTCTATTTCAAAACTGTGCCATTGAATCTCTCTCTTCCACCCATCTGATTATTACACTTTGGCCAGTAGTTGTGAAAAATATAAACACTGCAATGCTTGTATTTTCATAACTAAGGTAACATTTGACTTACAAAAAAGTTTACCTAACTCTTTTGGACATAAAAGTGATAGGCATTTTCTTTGACGATTAGATCCATGTTAGGATTTCATTCATTTAATGTGTACATTTTGTTCTTTAGCATTAAAAGTAACATCAACTTGAAATTGAAACAAATTATTGTGTTTGCTAAGATGTCATTATGGGATGTCTTAATAGGAGGATTAACATTTTTCTTTGAAGAAAATTTTTTTCTCACTACTTCTTATTCTGTGGTGACAGTTTCTACCAGATTAGTAATCTTAGTAATATAAACTATGAGTCTGTAGGAAGTGTAGAAAGATGGACCAGGGGAAATAAGTCAGAGATGATAAGCTGATGGATCATTTGACATCTCATCATGGGCTGAAGGAACATATCACATAATGTTAAATATAACAATAATATGTATAATATAATAAGATAATATCATAATATATAATATAATATTATATAACATAATACTATTTTAATATAATATAGTAATATTATAATAATGCTGACCTGTTACTTAGTAAAAAATCCAGATGGAGCCAGATTTGCAACAAATGGAGTGATCTGAATTTAGTTCAGTAGTTTTGTCACTGTTTTGTAAAGTTAATTCTGCCTTAACTAAGATAGGTTCATTTTTTGATATGTTATACATGTTTCCAGCTATTCACGATTGAATTTTTAACATAATCATGAAAGTATTCCTGAGTTTCAGATCAAGAATTATTAAAAACGATTTGCAGCAAAGGAGTGTGTGTTTTATATCCTGTTCAATATCATATACTGCTGATTTATTCTTAGCAAAAATTAATCTTTCTAAGGCTCCCTATCAACCTCAGTTCAAGATTTCTCACCTCTTCTTAATTTATAGTATATATTGCTAACCTTTAAAAAAATAGTCCACATGTATCTCACCCACTTCCCTAATTCCTACATCTAGACCTAAAGGGCACATCCCCTATATTAAGTTAGTTTTGAAAAAGTAATATAAATTTATTTTCTCTTGTGACCAGAATAGTTTTTCAACCAGCCTATCAAGTGAACTTTTAAATAACCAAATTCACATTGAACTATTTGTGAGATGGAAAGTTATAATCAATAAAAATCCAGTCAAATGCATATATAAATCCTTCAAATGTCAAAACAAACTATCTGATCTAAGTTTTGGAATACAAAACATCTTAAACATTTTCAATTTAAAGCACCTATATTTCATTAAAATTTGCTTATATGAGATAATTTAATTCATTTCTAAATTGGGAGTTATTTTGGCTGGATAGTCAGAAACTGCCTTTGTAGTGTAGGAGCGGGGAAAGTTTCTCTTCTTCTAGGTTCTTTGGCTGGTCTAATAATTAAATTGATATAAGACATATTAACAGGAGAAAAACAAACACATTTCCTAAGTACAGGAGCCCCAGAAAAATATGAGACCCAGAGGGCAGTCAGGTAATTAAGGCTTATATAACATCCCGAGCTGAAGACAGGGGTATGGGTTGGGGGATACAGAGGAAAAGAAGATCATTCACAAAAAGATGTTTGGAAAACAGAGGTTGCCCTCTTATGTAGGTAAGTTTCTTAGGTAAAAATGTTCTCTGATAATAGCTGTCTTCCTGGTACAGGCACCCTTTCTAATGTAAATTTAGGCAGTTGAGGGACACTGATAGAGTTTTTCCTAAATCAGCTGAGTTTTGATTGCTTTTAGCTCACAATAATCTTTATGCCAAAGATACATATTTTGAGGTGGCAAAATCCTTTCCCCTTTGGTAATTTTGTCCCAAAAGTTTACTTGCGCTATATGAAATTGCCAGTATTGGATGGTTTTTGACCTATGAAAACATCAATTCCATTTGGGTCAGATTAAACCCACTCTAAGCTCCATGTAAGAATAAGAGGAGAGGAGGATGGGACAGAAAGAAGCTTCAGGGTTAAGGTCTGGTTTGCTCCTCATTCTCCGGCCTTTCTTGTGTCTGTCCCCACCCCATTTGTAGCCAATCTCTTTGTTTCCGGCTATTTGGGGCTTTTTAGATGTCCAATTTGTATTGCTGTTTCAAAGTCCATGGTTTCTCACCTGCCACTTATATGCCAACAGCTATCAGAGAATAAGAGAACTTTTAAGCTTGAAGGATCCTAAAGATTGAATTAGGGATATTCAAATTCAACCAGTTTTTGTTTGTTTGTTTGTTTGTTTTTAATTCCAGTATAGTCAACATACAGTGTTATATTAGTTTCAGGTGTACAATATAGTGATTCTGTACTTTCCTCAGTGCTCATCAAGATGAGTATACTCTTAATCCCCTTCATCTATTCACCCCCTCCCACCTCCCTTTTTGTAACAATCTGTTCTCTATAGTTGAGTCTGTTTTTTGATTTGTCTTTTTTTTTTTTCTTTGTTTGTTTTGTTTCTTAAATTCCACATGTGAGTGAAATCATATGGTATTCATCTTTCTCTGACTGGCTTATTTTGCTTAACATTATACTCTCTAGAGCCATCTACATTGTTGCAAATGGCAACAAATTCATTATATATATATATATTATACTATATACACACACACACACACACACACACACACACACACATACATACCACATCTTTATCCATTTATCTATCGATGGATATTTGGGCTGCTTCCATAATTTGGCTGTTGTAAATAATGCTGCAATAAACATAAGGGTGCATATATTCTTGCGAATTAGTGTTTTCATATTCTTTGGGTAAATACCCAGTAGTGCAATTACTGGATCATAAGGTGATTCTATTTTTAACTTTTGGAGGAACCTACATAATATTTTCCACATTAGCTGTACCAACTTGCATTCCTACCAACAGTTCATGAGGGTTCCTTTTCCTCCACATCCTCATGAACACTTGTTGTTTCCTGTGTTTTTGGTTTTAGCCATTCTGACAGGTGTGAAGTGATATCTCATTGTGGTTTTGACTTGCATTTCCCTGATGGTAGGTGACACTGAGCATCTTTTCATGTGTCTGTTGGCCATCTGTATGTCCTCTTTGGAGAAATGTTTGTTCATGTCTTCCGCCCATTTTTTTAATTGGATTATTTGTATTTTTGGTGTTGAGTTGTATTAATTTCTTTGTATATTTTAGGTACTTCAACCAGTTTTCAATTAAAATGAACCCCTTACAGTAGGGGTCAGCAAACATGTTCTGTAAAGGGCAAATAGAAAATATTTTGGGCTTTGTAGGCCTTATGGTCTCTGTTACAACTACTTAGCTCCAGCATTATTGGGCAAAAGCAGCCACAAAAATCAGGTGAAAGAATAGACATGCTTGCATTCCAATAAAACATTATTTATGGACACTGAAGTTTGAATTTCATATAACTGTCACCTGTCATGAAATAAATACTATTCTTCTTTTGATTTTTCCCCCAACCAGTTAAATATGTAAAAATCCTTCCTATCCACAGGCTGCATAGACAGGCAGCCAGATGGATTTCTTCCATAGGCCATCCTTTACCAACCCCTGCTTCTCAGCAGCTCTGACATGGGTCATCCAATATCATCATTAGCACCTCTCTTGATTGGAAGATGACACAAGTGAGCACATTCCAAATGCTTCATTTTGATACTGAACAGGGCCCTTGGGCTCTCTAAACAATAGAAATTGAGAAGAGGCCAAATGGGAGTTCTAGGCAAGGCTTTATTGAGACTTAGCCTGGAGCACCAGGGAGACAGCACAAAGGGAAGAGTCCTCAGGCTAGCTCCCTGAGGAGAGGTTGGGGAGAGTTTTAAAGAGACTAATGCAGAAAAAAGGAAAGGCTGAATGTGCAAAGATGGAGATTTTTTGGTGCTTGCACACCTGAAGGTCATACTTCTTCATGTGTCACATGTCCAATTAGTATGTTAAATCTCCATCCCTGGGTGTAATTTTTAGTATGAAAATGAAGGAGAAAGTCAGTGAAAGGCCAGTGCTGGGATCCATCTTAGTGCAGACTGGTTCTTGCCCTGGAGCTTCCTTTTTAGGTGAATATCCTATTTCTGCATTAGTGCGAAATATAATCCTGAGGAGGCACGTGATTTTGCTCTTCCCTCCACAGATCTAGTCAAAGGATGGTGGAATTTGATGTTAGGGGTGAGGGGACCTGAGTCCAGTCCCTGCTCTATCTCAATTTGAATTTATTATAGATGTAGTATAACCATATTATGAAGTCTATTTGAATCAAGCAAAAGAAAAGAAGGACTCTAATAATATTATCTTAGTAACATAATTATCATTAATGTCTGGCAATTATTTTTGGTGTTGAGTTGTTTTAATTTCTTTGTATATTTTGGGTACTTCAACCAGTTTTCAATTAAAATGAACCCCTTACAGCAGGGGTCAGCAAACTTGTTCTGTAAAGGGCAAATAGAAAATATTTTGGGCTTAGTAGGCCTTATGGTCTCTGTTACAACTACTTAGCTCCAGCATTATTGGGCAAAAGCAGCCATAGAAATCAGATGAAAGAATAGACATGCTTGCAAATCATTTCCTATGTGTATTTTTAGATTACTGCAATTGTAATGTGTATATTTTGCATACTACTTTTGTCATATAACACTGCATCGTAAGTATTTTCTATAAAGTGCATAATTTTATAACTGTAATTTTAGACGTCTTGACTAAAGAAACCTTATTTGAATGACTATTACATGCCATACTTGGCTTTTACCAAATTCTGGACACTTTTGTTGCTTTCAGCTTTTTTACTAAGATTATTGCCTTTGTGCATATTGTTAAATTTTTCACTGTTTAAATTAATTCCTTTGGGAAGATTTCCAGAAGCAGGATTACTGAATCTGAGTGAATGATCATTATAATTGTTCAATTTACTAGAAGGTTATGGTGCTTGTATTAATGGATATGGTACATTAAATCCTTTATATGTGGCAGGCAATGCATTGAGTATTGTAAATATATTATCTCATTGAATCCTCATCACAACCCTATGAAATAAATGTCATTTTCTCTGCTTATAGAAAAGAAGAACCATGACTGGTATTGATAGAGTCCAAAGTAGGACTTAGGTCTTTTGACACCAAAACCTATATTGAGGCATTTTATTGCCTCTTATCAACTTATTAATGTGCAATGCCCATGTGCCCACATGATACAATGGTATTTTTAGTTTTGTTTGTTTGTTTGTTTTCCTCTCTTTTTCTATCAGGTAAGATTCTTCTTATCCTTCAGGTCTTATTTTAATCTTAAATCTTCCATGAATCCTTCTCCCAATCCCATGAGGCAGAATGTGTCATTCCTCTTGCACTTCCAAAGATTTATCACAGTGTATTATTTTTAGCATTTTGAGGAAGGTACTGCAGTGTATTAATGCAGTACCCCTTTAGTTATCTATCACAAAGCATTGTACAAAGTCAGAAATCAATAAATACCCATTGGATATAACTATAATGGGTCATGATATGCTTTTGGAAGCTTTGTCCCATTGGCACAAATCCTCTGTCTCTGCTACAAAGAGAAGTCTATTATATCAAACACTTTGGTCTTATCTTTGCTTTATTATCTTTGCCTTCTTTTCAGGTGGTTACTCAACTTCTCACCCCTATATTGTCCTTACAGTCTTATCTCTGTATACTTAGCTTTCCTTGGGATGTGTCCCGGCCCAGCTGTTTTACCAGCAGGTAGCATGTGGCTGACCAAGGCCTCCATCTTCAGTGTGGTCTCTTCAGAAGAGTGGAGTAAGATCAGAGTTACCCCTGTAGAAAACAGAACCCTCAGCAGACCACAGACAGCACAGATTTTACCTTCTACATTGTTTTTTTTTTTTTAAGATTTTATTTATTTATTCATGAGAGACAGAGAGAGAGAGAGAGAGGCAGAGGCAGAGGGAGAAGCAGGCTCCCCGCAGAGCAGGGAGCCCGATGCGGGACTCGATCCCAGGACCCTGGGATCATGACCCGAGCTGAAGGCAGACACTTAACTGACTGAGCCACCCAGGCGTCCCCATATTGTTGTTTAAACATTGTGAAATACTAACAGTGATAATTTGAGTCAGATTTGGAAAGGTATGTGATATATATATTTCAGTGTTTGGGTTCTGATTCTATCAATTTTCCTTGTGGAGAGTTTTGTATATCCATCCTCATTGTTCTTGATCGGCTCCATTGTAATTGTCTTATCATCATTGTCATATTATTATAAAATGTGTAGTAACCTCTTAGGCAATTGAATAGGAGGGTTGCATCATCATAGCTGGTGTTACTTAATTTAGTGTTTTTATCTCTCTGCATATTGTGTATTGTTTTCTGTACTCTCTCTAAACTCTATATCCTATACATCTTGGATAGGATGAGATTGAGAAAAGGAAGGTCCAAATTATACCCATATAATATGGAAATTGAACAATCTAATGTTAAGTGATAACTATTAATTCAACTTTGCTTTAGAAATATTGGATTGAAAATTGCATCCCAAGCAACTTTACTACCCTGAAATTTTTGATGAGTGGAGTTTTATCAGAAATTTAAACAATGTACAAATCATGCTATTATCTAGCTATATTTCAACAATAACTATGTTTTTCAAATTCTGGAAATCTCTGCACATAAACTTCAACAGGTAAATTTTATGCAAAGAATTTTAGTAGTTTCTACAAATTCTGAACTAAGAATATATCATATCTGAAATCTTTGCGTGTTTTGTTTTATGGCCATCTGTATGTGTGTGTATGTATGTATATATATGTGTGTGTATGAAGAATTTTGTTTTATAAAATACTGTCCATTTCCTTCAATTAACCTAGAATATAATTAAAATACACTTCAAATTTATAATACAATCTTTAAGGGGGAATGTTGATTTTAATTGGTGTAGATTTTCTTTAAAAGAAATGCATCAGGCAATTTACAATTGAATAAGACTGTCTTCAGTTAAATAGAATGTTATATCTTAATTCTTTAACACAGGTAAGAATCAGCTCTTACTAACTAGAAGCTATGTGTACACTAATGAGAAGGTTACATAACGCAGTTTAACTCTATGCTCTGCTTACCTTTATAAGCTCAGCAAAACTGAATCTACAAGGAAGTCAGAGGAAAAATTGCTCTGCTAATAAGCACAGTAATGATTCTGAATAATGAATATTGGAATGCTATTATAGAATAAAGCCACAAGCCATGATGTATCTTGCTGCTAAATTATTAAAATGCTGCCTGATAATTATAGACTTGTTTTAAGTCTACATCTGTACATGTTAGAGCTGGAATCACAGTTTCTAATCAGTACCCTTTTTTCCTTCTTGGTTGGGTGGGAGGAGAATGTTCTTGATAGAAAATATGTTTTATAGTTAGAATGTTTAAAGGGAAACTATATTTAAATTAATAGATGTTTGGGGCAAGTGTTACTCCAGGGCAAGGATTACTGAAATTTTAAAAATACACTGAAGTAAGATTATCATGATTACTGAAATTGTTACTTACCATATTCTATGGAAAGTATTAAGGGAGGAAATACATTTTATCATTAAGGAAACAAAATATGAATTGCGTATTTAACACTTCATTAAATATGTAGATTGCTGTGAAATCTGGTGAGAAAGTTAAGGATAGTGAGATGCCATAAAACCATCTTCCCATACACGTTTCATTTGTTTCATATATGATAAAGTTAGAAAATTAGAAAAGAACCAAAGAAGAGCCAGAGTTGGTTAGACGTGAAAAATGAGAGATTGGAAACAAAAGCACATTATAGGGATATATCTTTCCAAAGGTAAATTAAGGGCCATTTAAGCCCCTTTTAATACAAAATATTATTTCAACAAACTACATGTGAAATAACGTGAGCTGCATATAACAGTAAAAATTTCATTAAATATTATAGCACATGCCAAATGAAGTAATGTGTCACCACTCATTTCTTGCATTTTTGACTTATGTGCACATTTTCTCTTGCCCCCCTGTTCATATTCATGAGCCTCTGTCTCAAATGCAATATGTAAACTTACAATTATATACATATATTTGGTGATTTTGATTTGAACTAATACTTCCATCATCTCTTTTTTTAATAAATATTTTACCTGCTAAAATACTTACATATCTATTTTTTAAATTTTGGGACATGTCAAAACTGTCATTTTTAAACTACATTGTTGCCATTTTTTCAAATATAATACAATATAAATAATATCAGCTGATCATCTATTATGTTCAATACTGTGGTTTCACATATGTTATCTTTTATAATATTAATAATAAATCTTTATACAAATTTTACTGATGGAAAATCTATGAGCCAGAGAAGCTAAGAAACTTGCCTTGAGGTACAGACTTTATGCTGAATGCTTTTTGGCCTATAAATCGCACTCTGACTAATTCTATTAATGAAAAGCTATTACATTTTTATAAAATGATTTATTGTATGCTTTGCGGATCCACTTCATGCTGAACACGTTGAGGCTCTATGCAAAAACTATTTTGAGAAAGAGAATAATTCAAAAACCCCCTTCTAAATTCCTCACAGCAACCTTATGTTTTAGAATTAATAAGTGAAGTTATTCAATTGTCCCTACTCTAATTGTTTGTATCCAATTGCTACATGAGTTTTGACTAGTTGAGTGAATGATTTCATACTTTTCAGTTTTCAAGCTGACTTAGATGTAAATTAAATCCAAGAGGTTATTTGTGTAACCGAAGACTTGTGGCCTGAAATGTTGTAATTGGTCACAGTTATGACACTAAGCACTGATTTTACTGTGGTAGATATAGGATAGAAATGAAAGTATTTTTTTACTCTCTTATTACTAAAGAACTATTTTTTTTCATCCCAGATTTGTGGTGTCTGGTAACAATGTAAACAAATACATTATCGTATCTTGAAAAAATGAACAGCGATTAACACAGGTGTATAGTTACTACTCCTGTACCATTTCTCTCACACTTTCATTCCTTCTCGTCTGTGAAAAACTGTTGTCTTAATGGGGAACACAGCATTTCATTAAGATATAGATTTGCTCTGCTGGTTCTCCCTTATTTCTATAAAATTCAATAGTCTGGAAAAAACTTTATCTTAGAAAACATGTAGTAAACATGATTGACCATATTAGCTTTGCTCTACCATTAGGCCATGAGACTGGACCCTTTAGCTGCCAGGATCAATTCAGGATTTAATTAAATTGCCCTATGGTCTGACCTTAAAGAGGGAATGTCACAGGACTTCTCAGGTATTAACATCATGGTTATTTTTGAAGCAGATAGAGGGGAAGGAATTTTTTTTTTTTTTAAATAACTAGCTATTACAAAAGCCCTGTCTTGATCATTCCCCACATTTTGCAAAGGCCAGCTATTTCTGACCTTTAGCCTTCCTGTGATTATTCTGTTTTATCTCCCTTTTGAATACACATCCTTGTCAAATGCCCCCTCTTCTGTCTTTGATATTCAGTCATTTTCTTATGAATTCAGCAATAACAGAACATAATTATTGCATGGGTGATACGGGCTAAGGCCCATAAGGATACAGGACCGCTCATAATGAGCAAAACAGACTTTACATCTGGACTCATAGAGCTTATATTCTAGTGTAGGAGACAGATGTCAGTCAACAAACCCTTCACCTATATTATTAGAAGCTGTTGTAATTACTGCAAATATATGTAGATAGTGGAGAGTGTTGGAAGAATATATCATAATATATAAATAAATTGGAGAATGTTGGGAGAATTATGTCAAGGAGATTGGACACAGACTTTCCTGGGGAACTGCCTTCTCAATGAGGTCTCAAAGAGGCACAAAAGGTACTCGGGTAAAGTGGAGGGAACAATGGGTGAGGTGCTGGTGATTCAGGACTGGGAACCAATATGGACCAAGACCTAAGAGGGGAAGAAGCAGAACCTTCAAGAACTAAGGGACATTGAGCAGGGATAGTGGGGGCCTGGTGGTGGGTGTAGGGGTCTGAAGGAGATATACCCAGAGGCCCTGCATGATGCTCTAGGGCTTTGGAATCCATTCTCTTTAAATCTGAGCTCACTAGGGGGCACCTGGGTGGCTCAGTCTGTTAAGCATCTGACTCTTGGTTTTGGCTCAGGTCATGATCTCACTGTTGGTATGGGGATTAACATAAGAATAAAAAAAAAAGTTAAAAAAAAATGATCTCACTGTTGGTGGTGGGATCTGTTGGTGAATCCCTTGGTGCTGGGATCAAGCCCCATTAGTGGTGGGATTAAGCCCCACCTGGGGCTCCATGGGGTTTGTGCTCAGTGCAGAATCTGCTTCAGATTCTTTCTCCCTTTCCCTCCCCACTTGCGCGCGCTCTCTCCCTCTCATCAATCAATCAATCTAGAATTTTCTACTAGAAAGTTCTATGTGCAATCAGCTCTAATAAGGTTCTTTCAATACCTTATTTTTTTCCTCTTGAGACTATTTAAAGATATATATATATATATATATATATATATATTTTTTTTTTTTTTTTTTTTTAATAGGACTGACTTTCTTATGAAGACATTTTCCTTTTAGAATTTTTGACTGGTCATGTTTACTGTCTTTGGTTCTCTTGATTTCATTCTTTCTATCCTTTTCTTCCATCTTTCTTGCTTTTTTAAAAATCATTTTCATGTCTAGTCAAGGTCTCCATCCCTCCCACCCATGATTACAGCACTCTATTAGGATATGGCCCTTTTCTCCAAGTGTTCCTCTTACATCCATCTCATCTTCCTGTTCTTTCTCCTTGGCTGGAGTTAAGTCCCAAGTAGCCATTTTGCTTATCACTTTCTTTGCTTTCTGGATGATGTAATCACCAGTGACGCACATCAAGAACATATCAGGTGATCGACTCTCTGCTGAATTACACTTCCAGCAGATGCACAGGTAATTGAAGCTTCCCTTAGCTGGACTGCTTTCTGTCTGGGCCATTTTTAAATATATTACAGAAAAGGTTGGCCCACAGTTTTCACCCATGCTGTTGGTTTTTATTCTATTCCTGTGAAAACACTTTTGTTTCTCTTTCTTCTGTTCTCAACCAGTTGCTTTCTCTTCTGCTCTCCTTCCTAAAGTTGGTAGATTTTCTTTTAAATGCTGCATATTCTTTTATGTACACTGAGGGCTTGGCTATGCTGTGAGGCTTAAATAAAACATTAAATGCCTAGTATTTAGAAAGATGGGAGAAAATCAAGAGTAAGATGTGCAAGGACCAGAGGACATTAACCCTGTGAAGACAGCAAGGCATATCCATCGGAATGTTCAATGGGGTGAGATGGTAATTATTTGCCCAGGATTTTAAGATAGGAGTTGATGGGTAATAATCAATACAGTGCATGATTGAAGATGATGGTGATAAGGATAAGAATGTGCTACTAAGGATACTCAATCATCTCCTTTTCTTTTTTACCTTTTTAGGTTTAACTTTATTATTTAATGTATGTTCAGTCTTTAGAATGTTGTGGTTAATTGTTCCAAATTAACGGAGTGATTAAAAATAAGGGGGGGCAATCAGAGGAGGAGATGAACCATGAGAGACTATGGACTCTGAGAAACAAACTGAGGGTTCTAGAGGGGAGGAGGGTGGGCAGATGGATTAGCCTGGTGATGGGTATTAAAGAGGGCATGTTCTGCATGGAGCACTGGGTGTTATATGCAAACAGTGAATCATGGAACATTACATCAAAAACTAATGATGTAATGTATGGTGATTAACATAACATAATAAAAAAAACAAGTTAAAACCATAATTTTGTAGATATGTAATATTTTCTGGAAAGCATTTCCAAGTTAAAGATAAAAAAAAGGTACATAATATGTACATAGTCAAATACCAGTCCATTTCAAATACTATCAGGCTCATAGTCATCAATGGAGTTCTTTTGAGTTCTTCAAAATCTTTTGTTAAATTTGCAAATTTGTTTTCAGTGGTAAAGGGAAATAATGAAAAGCTTCCCACCCACTGCACCCCCACCACACTTTTTGAGCCCTATCCATTCTCATGATATCACTTGCAGTGTTGGCTCTTTAAGATGATAGGTTACTGGGCGCCTGGGTGGCTCAGTCAGTTAAGCGAGTGCCTTCGGCTCAGGTCATGATCCCGGGGTCCTGGGATCGAGTCCCGCATCGGGCTCCCTGCTCTGCGGGGAGCCTGCTTCTCCCTCTCCCACTCCCCCTGCTTGTGTTCCCTCTCTCGCTGTGTCTCTCTCTGTCAAATAAATAAATAAAAAATCTTTAAAAAAAAAAAAAAAGATGATAGGTTACTCTCTGTAAGGGAATCCATCTCTCTGTAGGATAGTCCAAAGAGATTGGGAGAGGAGGTCTCCAGAGTTAGTGTACAAGCCCATAGTAAAACACTGTCTTTGCTTTATAGTTTATACCTTATTTTCCCCATAAATGCAAAGTGAGCCATTCAGCTGGAACACCAAACTATTCAACACATATGGCACCAAATAATTTTTTTTGCTTTTTGTTTTCTCTTAAAATCTTAAAAGCACCAAAATCTCTCATAACTTACTTATATACAACAAACTCTAAACACAATTTCCAAAAAATTTCCAAAAATTGTTTTAATAACTTCAGCTTCTTTGGAATATTTGCAGTACCTGCCAAGGTGGCTCCTTGAAAAAGACAGCACTCATTTGAGTGTTAAGTAATGATTAATTTTGTTAAACATGTGAATAATATAAACCTAAGGTCACATTAGCCCTATGTCCTGATGGTAATGGACTCAACATCTTTTCTCATTTACCTTAGTGAGGAAGATTGCTTATTTTTTAACATCTGCTCTATACCATGAAGTTTGCTGATTTTACATAAATATGTTTATTTGCCCCTAAGCTTTTTATTGTATTTTGCTAAAAATAATATGGCCAACCTCGAAGAGAGATGTAACACAGAAAATGAATACATAGACTCAGCTCAACTTGGCTTAGAAACACATCTTTCTGTCCAACATCTGATGGTGACATGGAGACTTTTCACATCTCCGTTTTTCCATCCTCCCATCTGTCCTAGCCTAATGATATTAGTAACATCTGAAGATAGGTTGTTACCAACTATTAGAATTTGCAAACCATTTCTTGTGAAATTCTCAATACTCAGTGCTCTCAATGAATGCTAATTTTCTTGTTTTAGTTTGCTCTTTGTTGATTAACTTTCTTTTCTTGATTTTATTAAGTGTTTTATTTTAATTCCAGTATAGTTAACATACAGCATTATATTAGTTTCCGGTGTACAATATAGTGATTCAACAATTCTGTGCAGCACCCAATGCTCATTATGACAAATGCCCTCCTTAATCCCCCATCACCTATTTCACCCATCCCCTCCACCCACCTCTCCCTTGGTAACCATCAGTTTGTTCTCTATAGTTAAGAATCTATTTCTTGGTTTGTCTCTCTCTTTTTTTTTTCCTCTTTTCATTTGTTTTGTTTCTTAAATTGCACAGATAAATGAAATCATATGGTATTTGTCTTTCTCTGACTTATTTTGCTTCACATTATAGTTTCTAGCTCCAACCCTGTCATTGCAAATGGCAAGATTTCATTCTTTTTTATGGTTGAATAATAATTTATTGTATGTATATACCGTATTTTCTTTATCCATTCATCTATCAATGGATAGTTGGGCTGCTTCCATAATTTGGCTATTGTAAATAAAGCTGCAATAAACATAAGGGTGCATATATCCTTTGGAATTAGTGTTTTGTATTCTTTGTATTCTACTACATACCCAGTAGTGTGATTACTGGATCATAGGGTGGTTCTATTTTAAATTTTTGGTTTTCCGCAGTGGCTGCACCAGTTTGCATTCCCACCAACAGCATGTGGGGGTTCCTTTTTCTCCACATCCTCACCAACACTGTTGTTTCTTGTGTTTTTGATTTTAGCCATTCTGACAGGTATGAAGTGATATCTCATTGTGGTTTTGATTTGAATTTCCCTGATGATGAATGATGTTGAGCACCTTTTCATGTGTCTGTTGGCCATCTGTATATCTTCTTTAGAGAAATGTCTGTTCGTGTCTTCTGTTACATTAACTTTTAAAATTAGTTTTACTGTTATAAAAGACAAGATACAAACATATTTTTGAAAGGTTATTAAACTCAGAAGGAAGGGAAGAGAAATGGAGGAAGAGAGCATAGAAAAGCCATGCTTCTTTCAACTAGACAACTTACCCCTCTGAGATAATCATTTTCAAAGTTTTAGTTGTTTCTTCTAATATTTCCCTCTATATTCTGAAATGATATACATGTGTAGCTATCACTTTTAGATATTACATCTTGATTTCCTATTATGGCAGATTAATATTTAATTACCCTACACCTCACCCTTTCTCTTTTCCATTACTTTGCTTTTTTAAAAAAATTGGTGCATAATTAGTTTGCAATACAATGCATTTTTATGTACCTATGTAACTATCACTCAAAACAGGATATAGAAGATTTATATACTTCCAGGATTTTCTTTCATGGTCTCTTTCTATTCCCTTTCCCTTTATATACATGCAGCATTATATGGTTTCTGACACCATACAATAATTGTTTTGCCTGTATTTAGATTTCATATAAATGGAATCAAGTAGTACTGCCTCTTTTGATAAGGCTTTTTTTTCCTTTTACCTAAAGTTTTTGAGGTTCTTCGTGTTGTTATGTGTATTAGTAATTCATTCTTATTTTATTGCTAAGTAGCATTTCACTGTATAGATAAGTCACATTTTCTTCTATTGACTTATTAATAGCTATCTGGACTATTTCCAATTTTTTACTATTATCAATAAAGCAGCTTACAAACATTGACAAATAGGTCTTTGTTACTACGTATGTTTTCATTTCTCTTGGAAAATACTGAGGAATAGAGTTGCTAGGTCATATGGAAGATGCATATTTAACTTTATAAAAAATTCCAAAATAGTTCTCCAAAGTGGTTAAAATCAAATACCATCTTACAATCCCTCCAGCAAGAGTGAGTTAGAGGAAAACTGTAGTATTTGCTGATGAAGAGCAAATTTAGTATTTCTGAAGAGCTGAATCTTATGGGGCCACTCAGTTTATTTTCAAGAATGCTTAAAAGACTGCTTTAGAAAATGAAACAAAAGAACTTCAGAACCCCAGGATAGGGGCGGCACCCAGTCTCTTCATCACCATAAGGGTTTTGAGGGTAAAAGTTCAAACAAAAGATATATTCACCCTTTAAAATGTAAATGAACCGCAACATCAGCATAATTTTCTTGTCCTATCTTTGAAAAAATGAAAGTAAGTACATTCACAGTTTTTCTTTATCCTCTCAAGAAGGGCTTTGAAAACCCATAATTATAGAATTTATTAAGGAAAAAATAACTAATACATATGTTGGAGAAGAATACTTGAAGGTTTAAGGATTGCTGGGCAAAATATCTTTATTTTTAGACTTACCTTGGAAGGATGCTGAAGTTGTTGCTCACTGACAAAGATAAAGACAAGTTATAAATTAAGCATATTGGAAGCAACAGAGGGGCTAAGAGCTGACAAATTATTGACCTTGCAGGAGACAACCAAGGAAGGATGTGCTAAAATGACATTTTGATGATCTGGCTGCAAGTGTGACTGTTGATGTGTATTATCAGTAGGGAAAATATCCCTACTGCACTGATCAACATATATAATCAAGAACCTATGACTTGCTAGTCATTGTGTAGGCTATCAAGAAATATGAGCACATCCATGATTTCAGAAGAGATTAGTTTGGTTGTAGAGGCACACTCAAAAAGTCATAAAGGAATAGACACTGAGTATCAATTAAGTGATACAGACAGTAAATACCACCCTAGCTCAGAAGGGCCAGAGAAAGTCATAGGTAGATGGAGAATGCAGTCTCCACAGGAGAGGAAGAATTTGCCATTGATCTTAAAAATAAATCAATGTGAATCAACAGGGATGATCTAAATTTTGTAGTATATAAAGGAACTTAGAAAAATGGTATCACTGTCCCTGAGTTGTTTTTATTTTTTTATAGCTACCTTATATTTTGGCTGAAATAAAAATTCACGCAATTCATCATGGTCTAGTAGGTAGCAAGTTGTTTAGATACTTTTATAGTGAAGGTATGTCTTTTTGCTCTATTTATATACTTATGTGATCACCTTGGCAGCGTGATCACAAACTACCAAATTTGAGAACTTTGGCAGATGGAGACAATGTTATATTCAATTGTGGTATTTTTTTTTTCTTTTAATAAGCAAAATTCCCAGGGAGAATTTAGAGTGGAAGGGAATCAACTTAGTGATGTGAGGTTAAGGAAGACATCCATGATTTGTAGCACCGACTGATTTGTGCGGTGTGAATATTCCCACCATGGCCAATTCCAAGCTGCCAACTCAAGGTTACTGAATCCTGACTTGGGAACGGCTAAGCAGAATTAGCTGTCCTGAGCTGGTGCAAGCTCCCTCTAGCACACTGCTGAAACTATCAGACTTTCAGAATGCAGCCAGTGAAATGTGGGTAGGGATGGTATTCCGCATTTTAGCTCTTCTTTTCCCAGTCTAATCCATTCTCAGTCTTCCTATCATTCTACCTTTTCAGGTAGATGACTCTGGTGACAACATTATAGAAGTCAAAGATACTTTATCCTAATATGCATCTTGTTCATTTAAGCTGTCAAATGTAATTTTGTTTGTTATTGATAGCAGCAGTGTCTTGCTGCCTGAGCAGACCGGTGGCAGGGATGCGAAGAGCAGAGGAAAGAGGCGTCAGGACTTGAAGCGCAGTGCAGGTGTGGTGCCGCTGTGTATGATGAACTTATTTCTGAGACAAGCTTGTCACTCCAGAGTTCCTCTTCTGAGCACTGGGGCAGTAATCCCCGAGTCCTCCACAGATTGTGAGTTAGAACCCCAAATTACATAACTCCAAAGGCCATGCCAAGGTCCAATATTTTATGTGATGCTTCATTCCCTTTAACGGATCTGGGACAAACCTTGTAGAGATGTTCAGGAGCCATGAGCGCCTTACCGTTGGGGGGCATCCCAGTACCAAGCCTGACCAAGTCAGGTGTTTACCCAGAACTATGTGAAGCATAATAATCAAACGGTGAGTGAGAATCTAGTTAGAGCTTGTTTTGTCAACGGCCAGTACTCACCAGTGTTATTAAGAAAGTACTGACTTCCTTCCTCTACATTTCCACATACTTTGTGGGCGTTTAGTAATCCTCTCACCTACGACATGGCATTTGCCATTTTCCTGCTTTCTGCTGCTGTAACGTCACCAGATCTCTCAGATCCTGTGCCAAAGTGCAGCTGTCCCCCCTGGGCTTGCTGATGCACAGGAAGCTCCTAGGGAGACCCCGGTGTTGCCTCAAAGCCATTCCAGTGCAAACAAGCCATCCACACTAGCATGACTGAATTTAATATGAATGATGTAAATTCATAATTATCCCTGAGATTTTAGTGGAAAATCCAAAGACTATTTTAATTGTTCGTCTTTTCTTGTGCCAACAACTCGTTCTGAAGATTCAGCAGCGCCCACGGGGCTGGGCTAACTGCTGTGGGTAGTAGCCTCTATCCTCCTTCTGCTAGAAGATAGTGCCCCTCCATGTCCATGTCCTACCCCTTCTCCCAGGATATTATTCCTTCTCTGAGATTCTCTTTTTGAGAATCCACCACTCAGAAAGATCACCCCCTCCTTTCATAGGCCACACAGATTTTATACAAATTGTGGAAGACATGAGAGAGAAAGCGATTCCTGGTGCATTAACTACTCTACCCTCTTCCTTGTCACTGCAAACACTGAACAGAAGGGCACACTGATTTGAGAACCATTGCTCTAAAAGACTCGTCTTTGAGTCTCTCAAAATCTTTAAGTAGGAAACCACTTATTCAAGATAAAGCCAAGTGTCAGAGCCAGGGATGCAGCAATATTGCCAGTTATGAAGAACCGGAGGAGGCCATACAAAGAATAAAATTGAGAGTTGAGATGCTGGAGTCAGGAATGAATGTGAGTTAGGATGACAAAAATGGTTAAGAGGAGAAGCCATGAATATTGTCAGAGAGCAAGAGACCATTTTTATGGAGTTCCAGCTAGGTTAATGGAGTCGGGCAGGGTGGGATGTGTGAGCTATGTACAATTATTTATTACCAGCCAGTCAGGGCAAGTTGAGGCTATTTCTCTTTTTGGAGTATCTGCATTTTAAAGCTGTATCTACATTTTGCTGTACTTCAGATTTGTTAGGACATCAGCATATGTGTTGACAAGGCAAAGGTGTGTTAAATATCTTTATGTAGTCAACCCTAATAAAGCAGGACATACACTTAATTATAGTCATTTGACGGTGGCTTTTCTACATTAATTATAGTTTTATATAATCTATGCTTGATTTAGCTGAATAATAATGAAGTAGCATTCATATGCTGTGTATGAAAATGGTTGGGGACCCTGTATGCTTATGAATTATACTCTCAATCTAAATATATAAGCATATATAAATAATATACATGCTTTTCAAACATACCATATTACTAGAGCTTCACACTTACATAGAAACAAGATTTCTTTGCAGGTCACTGAAGATACAGAGTTAACATTGAGTGACACACTTTTTATACACAGATTTGGATTTCACTTAGCCTGTTGGTACGTCAAAACCTAAGGGCCCAATGAACGGCTTATCTCAGTTCAGAATTTGACTCTGGCGTGGGAAGACTATAGTTAAAAGAAATTATTTTTTGGGGGCGCCTGGGTGGCTCAGATGGTTAAGCGTCTGCCTTCGGCTCAGGTCATGATCCCGGAGTCCTGGGATCGAGTCCCTCATCGGGCTCCCCACTCTTCGGGAAGTCTGCTTCTCCCTCTGCCTCTCTCTCTCTCTCTCATGAATAAATAAATAAAATCTTAAAAAAAAAAAAAAGAAATTATTTTTTTGACATTTTGTCACAGAGTTATTTCCTTGTAGTGATTTACCTTGTACATTTACTTGCACCTAGCGATTTCAAAGGAAAGATATATTTAAACCAATTTCTGACTCTGTGGCTGGAGGTGGGATTTACAGAAGAGTGATATTCTCCATCAGCAAATGCAGGTGACGTTTGCAAACCCCAGAGTCAGAATTGGAGATTCTATTTGCCCACTCCCTGGCAGCATACTCTCACTGGTTTGTGCCAGTGTTATAACCATCGTCACCCTTCAGAGTCCCTCTGTGGTTTCAGTACTAGATTGTTAGCGGTTCTGTTAGGCATCATTTCTGGCAAGAAAAATAACACCAGGAACCCGTAACTGCTTGGAAATTTTCATTCATTTCTTTTTGCTTGTTGAAGATGCATTTGTGTAATGGATTCTCTAAATCTGTTCACTAGACATGTTCCCTGAACCTCTGCTTCTCAGCATATTGGGATGACCGAAGCAAAAATTATGCTGCTCTGAGTTCCTAGAGCTGAACTTTGGTGGTAGTGGGGATATTGGGGGAGGGGCCACGAAAGAAAAAAGTTTCCTTCCAAAGATGATGTACCCAACCTGGCAACCTTAAGCTCATGAGATGAGGGTGGGGAGAAAGATGAAATAAGAACTTGGAAAGTCAAGATTCATCGTTCCAAATACATTTACATTAGGATTTGTGGATTAAGGATCATAGGACAAAAATGTCAGCTAAAAAACCATGTTTATTGCATGAAGAAAAGACAATGAAATATGACATTTGCTTTTTACATCCTATATTCTATGTCTGGAAAAAATTCTCTAGCATTGTAGGAATCATTTTTTTGTGTGTGTCGCTGGTGATTTTTAATCCATTCTTCCTCTTCTAATGTGATTACAGTTGGGGGTACTGCCACCTGGAGCTGAGAGCTGCTTTCAGCTGGGCAAGGTTTTGTGTTTTTCTTTTCTCCCTAAAAGAATCCCAGGTCTCTTTTATTTATTTATGTATTTTAGTTTGCATGAATGGGAGAAGAAAATAATGTTCAGCAAACCAAAGGTGGCTGAATGGAATAACAGACTTTTCATCTCCTGAGGGAACATTTGAGGGTGATTGAATTGCTCTCAATCTACAAGCCATGTTTTTACACCATTTTTCTACTTGACTAATTGATTATGACAAGTGTCACCCCAGCTCTGCAGCTCGGTGTGGCCTGATGCTAAGACAGAAGCAGGGCAAGAAACCTCTGTTGATGAAATAGAAAGGCTGTGTGTGGGCATTTTTCTTAGTGATTTTTCTAGTATATGATGTCAGTTAATTACTGAGACCATTCACAGCATAAATGTAAGCAGTCATTATGATCTTATTTCCAATTGATTTTGTCCCCTGCAAACATGATCAGTGATTTATTTGTCCATTTTGAGCCAAAACAGAAATTGAATTATCTATGGTTGTAAAATGTATATAAGCATTAGATAATGGTGAATATCATACACCCATAAAGAGTCAACCCCCTACAATATATACACGGGTATGTTTGAATGAGTGCAGAAGGAGCAGCAACACAGCATTGCCATGCTGGGACTTGAAGTCATTATACCAAGAGACAGATTGCTAAGATACTGAGTTCTAAGTGCACTGCTTTTTCAATTTCGCAACATGATGAAAAAATTTAGAGGATCCACATTGTACCAAGTGAAAGAGGCCAGATACCCAAAAAATTTCATACATATGAATCCACATATATAAAATTCTAGAAAATGCAAACTGAGTCTCTAGTGACAGAAAGAAAATCACAGGTTTCTAGGAACTGGGGGTAGCAGGAGGAATAGCTATAAGGGACAGGAAGAAACTTTTGGGGTTGACCAGTAGGATCTGTTTCATGATTCTGGTGGTAATTTTATGGGTTTATACATCTGTCAGAACTTATCAAATTACAGACTTCAAATGGGTGCAGTCCATTGAACAGAAATCATACCTCAATAAAAGTTGTTTTAAAAAATGAAAAGATCTATTTCTCATCACTTAAGCACTATTCAGAGAATTACCATAGATTTACCAGGTCTCTAATAACACTAAACCATTTGTGCATATGAATGAAAACTTCATATTGCTCAGAATGTACTCTTAGGAGAAATTGAATTGATAATATCCTTGATGTATATTGAATATTCAGGCTCCAAAGGGTCATTCTAAAGACAATTGAAATTTCCTCTAGTGGGCTTGATAATATCTACTCTTCTAGGAAGAGGAGAGGCATAACTGACCTTTGAGAAATTCCTCATATTGACCTGTATGATAGGTTGCTGTATTAGTTTCCCATTGCTGTATAATAAATTACCATAAACTTAGCAATTTAATATGATATACATTTATTATCTCTCAAGGTCCATGGGTCAGGAGCCCAAGCATAGCTTTGTTGAGTAGTCTGCTTCAGGATCTCACCAAGGTACAATCCAGATATTAGTCAGAGTTGAGGTCTCATCAGAGCTTGACAGGGGTCAAGCTTGACCCACCTCCAAGCTCCTAGGTTATTGGCAGAATTTTTCTGTCGCTACAGGATCAAGATCCCCATTTTCTCCCTAGCCATTACCCAGTGGCTACCCTTAGATCCTGGAGGCTACTCAGAGTTCCCTGCCATATGGCCCACATCATAGGCCATTCACAATGTGGCAGTTCATTTCTTCAAGGCCAGCAGGAGAAGCTCTTCTTTTAGTCTACTAAGACAGAGATTTATAAGATGTTACCTAATCATGAGAGTACTCCATCACCTCTGTCATATAATATAAGGGAATGCCTGTCTCATCAGTTTTGCCATATTCTATTGACTACAAGTCCAACTGTACTCAGTGGAAGTACAGTCAGCTTAGGTCATTTGGGTCACCTTAGGATATAGTCATCGCAGTTGTTTAAGAGAGAGGGACCCTTAAATAAATAATTATCTAATAATATGTTTAAACAAACATATACCTTTAAGTAAATTTATATGTATGTATTTCAGAACAGCTTAAGCAGCGTGTGTTTTGATTTTAAGTAACAGTGTTATTGGTACACTTAAATTTTGAGTTAATTTATACTGGTTGGGTTTTATACAAAATCTCAGGACCATAGCTATGGTACAGAATTAGGTGTGTCCTTACAGGCTGCATCAGGCACTGAAGGAGTTAATGTGCCTCTCTAAAGTTGTCGATTTCCTTCTTCCTCATCAGTAAAATAAGACCTATAATTTGCAAAATGAATCTACATTCTTGAACAGTGCCTGAATATAAAAATGGAGTATTTTAATAATTAGCTATTCATTTATCTTATGGTTGTCTACTGTTCATAAAATCAAAAACATAACATAAAATAACATAGATCATAATATTAGTTACAGATGTCAGCTCTTCCTTTTTTCCTGAAGAAAAGGTGTTAATGAATTACTCTAGACTGATTTCTGACATAATTGCCAGGATTGTACAATATATCATTCTACATTTATGCCAGCAAATTAGCATCTGTGATTCATACAGTGGTAGCTTTCTTAATTTTATCATGTACTAAATACACGTTGTTTAGATTTTCAAAATAACAGGTAGCTCTATACCTTCTAGACTGAAAAGAATTTACAATTCTGTCATTGAATTAGTGAATATTTCAAAGATGACACTAACGATATGCCTGTGGGTTTACAGTAAAATAAGGCTGCAACTCTGACAAGCTACTAAATACTGCAAATGCATCAATAATTTTAACCTGAGAAATATGACTTTTAATAATTTTTTCTATGTAATATATTTTTTCATGACAAGTGTACAACACTCAGCACTTAATATTCATTTTTGAATATCAGGAAGGCAGCTACATATGGTGTCAGTGGAAGTTTGTAATATCCTCTGTTCTTATACAAACTATATGGTTTTATTGCAGCCAAACGCTTGGGTTTGCAACATTCTCTGCCACTTGATCAGTGACCTTAGGTGCATTCCTGAACTACCCAAAGTCTCTCATGATGCAAAATTGCAGTAGAAGTCACTTAAATGTGTATAAACTTAATTGCA
The DNA here is from genome assembly GCF_002201575.2 of Neomonachus schauinslandi. Classification (NCBI taxonomy): domain Eukaryota; kingdom Metazoa; phylum Chordata; class Mammalia; order Carnivora; family Phocidae; genus Neomonachus; species Neomonachus schauinslandi. Next base: position 21,650,105 of record NC_058416.1, on the reverse strand, counting down.
CAATACCTGATGCATAGGGATCATTAAAAAAATAGTGATCATACAGTCCCTAATCAAACTAAACCATAGATGTCCAGTGTTTTTCCAGACTAAACCACTCCCCTGGGGCTAGCAACTAATGGGGCAAAAAGCAGCAGAGTGTGTTCTTTTTTTTTTTTAATATTTATTTATTTGACAGAGACACAGCAAGAGAGGGAACACAAGCAGGGGGAGTGGGAGAGGGAGAAGCAGACTTCCCTCGGAGCAGGGAGCCCAATGCGGGACTCGATCCCAGGACCCTGGGATCATGACCTGAGCCAAAGGCAGACGCTTAACCGACTGAGCCACCCAGGCACCCCAAGTGTGTTATTTCTAATTACACAACTTTCTTCTGGGATCAGGAAGTCACTTAGACTCACTCTACCCACGTGAAAGAGGCAGTGGAAGTTTACGTTATTATATTTGTCTTTAAAATGGGAAAACAGAAGCAAAGCAAGATTAAAGTGTTTGCCGTATGTAGTGCACTGGTGAAATTGGAATCAGTAAGCACGTCCTGTGATCTAATTCCTAGTTGTTGTTGATATTGTTGTCGTTTTCCTCTCGGACATCTCCTTTATTTAAAAGAAGCTTATGGAGTGTTTCCTTTCAGACATTCTTGCACGTGTTTTATAAATTTGCACTCAGTTGACTCTCGAAATAATCTTAGGGGTTAAAACAGTCTTAAGGGTTAGGTACTGCTGTTACCATCCACATTCTCTAGGTGAGAAAACTGAGGTCCAGAAAGTTGACGTAACTTGTATGTATGTAGCAAAAGTGATCTGGCTCTGGAATTTTTACTTAATCACTGTCCTTTGCTGCCTTTAATTATTGATGTAACTTTTTTTTCTCTAAGCCAAAAACACATCAAATAATACCTAGCTTCCCCAGTCTGTGATAACTAGAGCTTCTATATTATTTAACATTCAATAATCAGTCACCAAGGAAGGTGCGAATGAAGAATATGAGCTCCAAGAGTGCAGGGAGTTATCTTTCTTACTTCATTTCTATGCCCTAGAATGGTGCCTGTAGCATAGAAGGTGCTCAGCAAAAATATTTTGAATGAACAAATGATCAGATAAATAGAGAAACGAATGGATAAATGTACAAATTAGGTATTTGCCTTGGTATAAGGGAGTTTTTAGTCTAAGAAGACAAACCATAATTCAGATGAATGAAAGGTTTTATGTCTTTTTATTCTCTTCAGATTGTTCCAAGAATCTTTCTATATATAAAACTATTCCAGTCTGGATGAAACAGATTTGCTCAGTTTTAAAATATATATTAGAAAAACATATGGTAAAATCCAAATTAAATAAGTTTTATTTGCATGGCTCAGTCTCAATCCAGATTAATTTGGTAGAAGTGAAAATGAATTCTTTCACAGAAGTTATCTTGCCATATTTTAGCATGACGTTTCCGTATGGGTGACATTTTTATGAGAGGAAACTGAGCAGAACTAAGAATGGGAAAGGGGGGATGTTGAAGATGACTTTGTCTTAAACACACCCCCAATATACCAGAATCTAAAGAGATCAATAACATGTGGATGTTAATAGAAAGGATTTGGTAGATGAGTTTCCATCCCCTTATCATTATTAAAAATAATGTCATGTTTGTGTTTTAAAAACTCTGGCCATTCAATTTGCTCAAAAAGGGAGATAAAGCTAGATATGTTCAAGAAAGAAAGCTAATATAATCAAGAGAGAGGAATGGGTTTTTGTATAAAGATTAATATATGCTAAGGGAAAAGAGGAAGAAAATGTCAGTGTGGAGTAATAGAGGGGGATGGGGTTATGGTTTTAAGATTGGAAAGATAAGGTCTGAGAAAGGAGTTTCATAAAAATGTATAAAACCAAAAAGGATATGAAATGTGGTCATTGATTTATTCAATAGGTCCCTGTATCCTACACCCCAAAGATCTACTCAAAATTTAGAAGTGGTTGTTTTAGCATGGGTTATAAATATATTTCATAGCACATAATGAATTTTCAGAGTGAAAATGACACAGGAAGCTCCCTAATAAGTCATTAAGATAACATGACATTTTTAATATACATCCCTAAGTTTTGCAATCAGTACCATGGGAGTCAGTCAAATGTTTATATAGCATGGTCCCTGTTGAAACCTCCATCAGAGAAAAATCTGCCAGACTTGTTGATATTGAGTTGATAACTATAGCTTTCTTTAGATGAGATTATTATGGACACAAAATTATAATGAAATTGCCTAGTGACATATTTTATGGTTTTTAACCAGCTAAAAATGGTGAAATTATCTGAATATATGGGTTGGGAAAGTAAGAGAGTAAGAATAGATATAGGTAGGTATCCTCTAAAAAAGCAAAAACAAACTAGGCTATGTTTTTGAGGCATGATGTATGAAGCGGAGGGCAAACATGAGTAAGTGTGAAGTGGAATTTAAAATTATTTATCATAACTGCTAATAGTCAAAAGTGGAAAAGGGCCTTGGAGGGGAAAGAAGTTGAAACTGCTAACCAAATTGGACTTTATAGATATGCTGGAATCATAAATTGCCATATGTAGAGGGCATATTAAATTACCTGGAAGTCCATCCTAGATTTTAGTGATCTGTGATATTCTTACTCTGGACTAGCAAGATCTGTGATATGTAAGGTTTTAGAAATATTATTTTAATTGCCTAGATTTTATGAATTCTTCTGGTTATTCAATCTTTTCATCTGAGTTGTTGTTATATAAGTGTTCCCTTCAATAAATTTTAGTTTTCTAGACTTCCCTCAACAAGTTGTTCTCCTCATTCCTTCTCTCCTCTGTCCTCTCCATGGTTATGCATTTACAAAAAACAAAGCTTCCCACCCATAACTTTGAATTTTATTGCCTTGGTCACTATTACTTTGTCTTACCATCCTTTATAGAATATTCAGTATTTCTCAAGGAAGCACATAAAACACCAAGCCACCCTAGGTATGGTGGCTGTAAAACCAACTGAGTGCAAATGTCAAACGTCTTACCTGAAAATTTCCCCACATGACAAACATGATGATTAGCTAAGTCCATGCTCTCTGGGAATTTATTGTGTCAACTTAAGCAAAACTATTTCTGTTTTTCCATTCTGTCCTCTTTAATTTTATTAGCTATTAGCTGCTAAATAGGTGAAAAATGAAATGAAACAAAAATCTAGTTTGAATCCATGCATTACTTCCTAGAATGAAATACAAACTGGACACACAGCTAGACTGGCACCAGGTGATACAGAAGCATCAGCATGAATCATAAGCACTCTGGGTGGGATGACAATTTCTAGATTGATGGCCACAGTCTGAATGCTTTGTCTCTTGAGTCTGTGTTTGGAAGTCAGTGTGGTGCACATCCCTTTCAACCCTCCAGAATTAATCTTTTCTCACTGACTGATATATGTTAGGTCTCACTACACTAAGAATCCTAAAAGTTAACACTGTCCTTGTTTATTTTTGTTCTAATTCTTCACTCAGAATGAAATGATGCACTCCTAATAGATAAGCTTTCTTTTGTCACATGTCTTCATGGAGTCTACTTTCAGCTAAAATTAAGCAAACAAACAAAAAAACAGTGCTAAAGGCATTAAGGTTGAGCTACCAACTACAGTTGAAACCACAGCTCCTTCTGTTTCCTAAATTATATATACAGTGGAATAATTTTTGACTTACAAAAAATTTGTGAAGATATTACAGAGCTCTTGTATACCCTTCACCCAGTGTCTCCACTGTTAACATCTCCCATCACCATTTTATGTTTATCAAAACTAAAAACAAAAAACAAAAAACCAACATTGGGTCCAGGACTTCTGGGGAAGATGATGGAGTAGGACCATCTAAAACTCATCTCATCCCACAGACACAACTAGATAGCACACACATCAATGTAAATAACCCAGAAAACTACCCAAAGACTGACAGAACAGACTCTCTACAGCTAAATGTAGAGAAGAAGCCACATTAAAAAGGGTGGGAAGAGCGGAGACGCAGTCAGGGGCCAAATAGATCTGTGGGACTGTGCATGGGAGGAAGGGATACTAGGCACAGGGAAGGGAGAGGACCAGACCCCAGGTCAGGCATCCCAGACACGGGAGACCCACATGGGAGAGATGAATCCCTATAACATTTAGTTTTGAAAACCAAAGGGGCCTAATAATCAGTGGAGCTTAACACCAGAAACATTAAGAATCAGCAGGCAGAGCCGGAAAGGCAGAGTCCCACCTTTAAAGAGACAGCACAACAAACAGCCCTGCTGAGATATAGTATAAAAGCTGCAGTTCGAAAAATTCCTGGAGTATAAATGAAGGAGATTTATTTATTAACCTCAGAGCATGTGCTGGAGGGACAAGGGTCTTTGGCAGACTTCTCTAAGAACAAAAGGGCTGGTGGCACGTTTCCCTCCCCAATTCCCCAGCTGAGGTATACAGATATATATTGCTGGAACCAGCATAGCAGAAAAATGCTCTCCACCTAACTTATTAACAGCACACCCCACCCCCGTTCTGCGGACACACTGTCTCCATGCCAGCCTGGGCGGGAGTTTTCTCTGGTGGCTATAGGCCCCCTTCCATAGTGGACCTATGCAGAACTTGTGTGGCGCTTCACATCCCACCCCTGCATTCTTCTGTGGGCCTGCCTTCTCTAACACGTCTTAGCCAGAGCCCTTTCGAAGCAATGCTGCAAGCCTGGCAGTGTGCAAGCAGCCCCAGTGGGCCAGCACCACTCCAGAGTGACTCATGCCCCAGGGAGAGGGAATGATAACCACACATACCAGTCCCACTGCAGCCCCACCTTAGACTGGGTTCACACATCAGGTCTGACTGCAAGACTTACCCACCTACTAAAGCTTCTCAGGGGACAACACAGGGAAACTGCCCTACAATTCAGTGCTACTGTATCTCTGGCAAATGCCTTATTTGACTCAACTGAAGCCCAAGTGTTTCTTGGTGGCCTCAGAATCGCCCACTGCAGGAACCACACCCTGCCCACAACTAGCAAGTTTGCAAATGAGTGGACTGAAGGCAAAAGCAGCTCAGCCACAATAGTAGGACACACCCAATACACACAGTACACACACAGTACACAGGAGACACTTCTGTAGTGCTAAGTTCTGGAGAACAGGGGACATTGCAGGGCATTACGGGACCAATTCTTATAAGGCCACTACTTTCAAGAGCAGGAGACATAGCTGACTTTTCTTTTTTTTTTTAATTTTTTTTTAAAGATTTTATTTATTTATTTGAGAGAGAGAATGAGATAGAGAGCATGAGAGGGGGGAGGGTCATAGAGAGAAGCAGACTCCCTGCTGATCAGGGAGCCCGACGTGGGACTCGATCCCGGGACTCCAGGATCATGGCCTGAGCCGAAGGCAGCCGCTTAACCAACTGAGCCACCCAGGCGCCCCATAGCTGACTTTTCTAACATAGAATAAGACTTAGAGAGTTAGACAAAATGAGGAGACAGGAATACGTCCCAAATGAAATAACAGAGCAAAAGCACAGCAAGAGAACTAAACAAAATGGGGACTGAGTAATATGTCTGATAAAGAATTTAAACTAATAACCATAAAGATACTCACTGGACTTGTGAAAAGAGTGGAGGACCTCAGGGAGACTCTCAAAAAAGAGATAGAAAACATAAACAAGAACCAATCAGAGATGAAGAACTCAATAACTGAAATTAAAAATGTACTTGTTGGAATAAATAGTAGACTAGAGAAAGCAAAAGAATGGATTAGCTACCTGGAAGACAGAGTAATGGAAAGCAATCCAGCTGAACAGGAGAAAGAAAAAATAAATTAAAAAACATAGGGAACACAGCAACATCATCAAGCATAATATTTGCATTTTTGGGATCCCAGAAGGGGAAGAGAGAAAAAAGGGGCAGTAAATTTATTTGAAGAAATAATAGCTGAAAATACCCAAATCTGGAGAAGGAAACAGAAATCTATATCTAGGATGCACAGAGAGCCCCCAACAAAATCAACCCAAGGAGGTCCACTCCAAGACATAGTAATTAAAATGGCAAAAAGTATGGAGGTTCCTCAAAAAGTTGAAAATACAGCTACCGTACAACCCAGCAATTGCACTACTGGGTATTTACCCCAAAGATACAAATGTAGTGATCCAAAGGGGTACGTGCACCCCAATGTTTATAGCAGCAATGTCCACAATAGCCAAACTATGGGAAGAGCCAAGATGTCCATCAACAGATGAATGGATAAAGAAGATGTGGAATATAAATTCAATGGAATATCATGCAGCCATCAAAAAAATGAAATCTTGCCATTTGCAACGATACAGATGGAACTAGAGGGTATTATGCTAAGTGAAATAAGTCAGTCAGAGAAAGACATGTATCATATGATCTCACTGATATGAGGAATTCTTAATCTCAGGAAACAAACTGAGGGTTGCTGGAGTGGTGGGGGCTGGGAGGGATGGGGTGGCTGGGTGATAGATATTGGGGAGGGTGTGTGCTATGGTGAGCACTGTGAATTGTGTAAGACTGTTGAATCACAGACCTGTACCTTTGAAACAAATAATACATTATATGTTAAAAAACAAAAACAAAAACAAAAACAGAAGATAGTAAGAAGGGAAAAATGAAGGGGGGGAATAGGAGAAGGAGACAAACCATGAGAGACTATGGACTCTGAGAAACAAACTGAGGATTCTAGAGGGGCGGTGGTTTGGGGATGGGTTAGCCTGGTGATGGATATTAAAGAGGGCACGTATTGAATGGAGCACTGGGTGTTATACGCAAACAATGAATCATGGAACACTACATCAAAATAAATAAATAGATAGATAGGAAAAATAAAAAAAGTAGAGATGAAGAGAGAATTTTAAAAGCAGCAAGAGAAAAGAAAACAGTTACATATAAGGAAAACCCCAAAAGCCTACCAGCTGATTTTTTGGCAGAAAGTTTGCAGGGTGAAGGGAGTGACATGATGTATTCAAAATGCTGAAAGAAAATACAGTCTGCAACCAAAAATACTCTATCCAGCAAGGCTGTCATTCAGAATGGAAGGAGAGATAGAGTTTCCCAGACAGACAAAAGTTAAAAGAATTCATGACCACTAAACCAGCTCTCAAGAAATGTTAATGGGGACTCTTTGAGTGGAAAGGAAAGATGATAAGGAGGAGCAAGAAAAGTAAGAAGCACAAATGCAGTAAAATTAAGTATAGCTATAAAAATCAGTCAAGGGATTCACAAAATGAAAGAATGTAAAGTATAATGCCATATACCTAAAAAGTGGGGGGAGGGGCGCCTGGGTGGCTCAGTCGTTAAGCGTCTGCCTTCGGCTCACTCAGGTCATGATCCCAGGGTCCTGGGATCGAGCCCCGCATCGGGCTTCCTGCTCGGTGGGAAGCCTGCTTCTCCCTCTCCCACTCCCCCTGCTTGTGTTCCTGCTCTCGCTATCTCTCTCTCTGTCAAATTAATAAATAAAATCTTTAAAAATAAATAAATAAATAAATAAATAAATAAATAAAAAGTGGGGGGAGAGGGGTAAAGAATGGGCTCAGACTTAAGCAGCCATCATCTTAATATAGACCACTATATGTATGCATAAGATGTTATATATAAACCTAACGGTACCTAAAAATCAAAAACTAGTAATATGCAAAAAATAAAGAGAAAGGAATCCAAGTATATCATTAAAGAAACTCAGCAAACCATGAGAGAAGAGCAAGAGAAGAAAGGAACAAAGAAAAACTACAAAATCAACCATAAAACAAGTAACAAAATGACTAAGTATATATCTATTAATAATTACTTTGTAAATGGACTAATTTACAGTCAATGTCCAATCAAAAGACATAGGGTGAGAGATGGATAAAAAAGCAAGACCCATCTATATGCTGTCTACAAAAGACTCACTTCAGGCCTAAAGACACAGGCAGATTGAAAATGAAGGGATGGAACAGCATTTATCATGCAAATGGCAATTAAGAGAAAGCTAGGGTAGCAATACTGATATCAGACAAAAAAGACTTTAAAACAAAGACTGTAACAAGAGACAAAGAAGGACACTATGTAATTATAAAGAGAACAATCTAACAAGAAGATCTAACAATTGTAAATATCTATACACCTAACATGGGAGAAATCAAATACCTAAAGCAGCTAATAACAAACATAAAGGAGCTAATTGATAGTAATGCATTAATAGTAGGGCACTGGAACACCTCACTTGCATTAGTGGGTAGATCATCCAGAGAATCAACAAGGAAACTGTGGTTTTGAATGACACATTGGACCAGATAGATTTAACAGATATATCCAGAACATTCCATCCTAAAACAGCAGAATATACATTCTTTTCAAGTGTACATGGAACATTCTCCAGAATAGATTACATGTTAGGCCACAAAACAAGTCTCAACAAATTAAAAAAGATTGGAATCATACCATGCACCTTTTCTGACCACAATGCTATGAAACTAGAAAGCAATCACAAGAAAAATATCTGGAAAGAACACAAATACATGGAGGTTAAATAACATGCTATTAAACAGTGAATGGATCAGTGAAGAAATCAAAGAGGAAATAAAAAAATATATATGGAAATAAATGAAAATGAAATGGTCCAAAATCTTTGGGATGCAACAAAAGCTGTTCTAAGAGGGATTTTATAGCGATACAGGCCTACCTCAACAAGCAAGAAAAGTCTCAGGTAAACAACCTAACCTTACACCTAAGGGAGCTAGAAAATCAAGAAAAAACAAAACCCCAAACCAGTAGAAGGAAGGAAATAATAGATTGCAGCAGCAATAAAAGAAACAGAAACTAAAACCAAAACCAAAAACAAAACAAAAAACACAGTAGAACAGTTCAATGAAACCAGTAGCTGGTTCTTTGAAAAGATCAACAACATTGATAAATCTTTGGCCAGACTCATCAAAAAAAAAAAGAGAGAGAGAGAGAGAGAGACAAAGAGGACATAAATAAACAAAATCAGAAATGAAAGCAGAGAAAAAAATAATTGACACCACTAAAATATAAAGGATTTAAGAGAATAATATGAAAACTTTTATGCCAACATATTGGACAACCTAGAAGAAATGGATAAATTCCTAGAAACATATAACTTCCCAAAACTAAACCAGGAAGAAATAGAAAATTTGAACAGACTGATTACTAGTAATGACTTTGAATCAGTAATCAAAAAACTTCCAACAAAAAAAAGTCCAGGATCAGATGGCTTCCACAGGTGAATTCTACCAAACATTTAAAGAAGAGTTAATACCTATTCTTCTCATATTGCCCCAAAAAATAGAAGAGGAAGGAAAGCTTCTAAATTCATTCAGTGAGGCAAACATTACCCTGATACCAAAACCAGATAAAGACACTACCAAGAAAAGAGAACTGCAGGCCCGTATCTCTGATGAACACAAATGCAAAAATCCTCAACAAAATATTGCAAACTTAATCCAACAATACATTAAAAAAACCATTCACCATGATCAAGTGGGATTTATTCCTGGAATGCAAGGGTGGTTGCAAATCAATCAAGATGATCCGTCACATCAACAAGAGAAAGGATAAAAACAATATGATCATTTCAATAGCTGCAGAGAAAGCCTAAGACAAAGTACAACATCTATTCATGATAAAAAACCTCAGCAAAGTAGCTTTAGAGGGAACATACCCCAACATAATAAAGCCCATGTATGAAAAATGTGAAGCTAGCATCATCTTTAATGGGAAAAAACAGAGAACTTTTCCCTAAGGTCAGGAACAAGACAAAGATGTCCACTCTCACCATGTTTATTCAACACAGTACTAGAAGTCCCAGCCACAGCAATCAGACAACAAAAAGAAATAAAAGGTATCCAAATTAGTAAACAATAAGTAAAATTTTCACTAGTTGCAGATGACATGATACTATATATAGAAAACCCTAAAAACTCCCATCAAAGAAATTGCTAGAACTGATAAATGAATTTAGTAAAATCACAGGATACAAAATCAATGTACAGAAAACTCTTGCATTTCTATACACTAATAATGAAGTAGCAGAAAGAGAAATTAAGAAAACCATCCCATTTACAATTGCACCAAAAATAAGATACCTAAAAATAAACCTAACCAAAGAGATGAACGATCTATAATCTGGAAATTATAAAACACTGGTGAAAGAACTTGAAAATGACACAAAGAGGGCTCATGTGAGTGGGGGTGGGAGGGAAGACCAGTGGGAGAGGGAGAGAAGCAGACTCCCTGCTGAGTGCAGAGCCTGACATGGGGCTCAATCTCATGACCTGGGCCGAAATCTCCAGTCAGATGCTTAACTGAGTGAGCCACCCAGGTGCTCCAGTACTTTTTATTTTTATGCTGACATCCCTTATAGTGACATAATTATTTTTGGTGGAATTAGTCATTATCTGAGGAGATAATAAGAATTTTCAAACATATTGAAATGAAAGTTGCATATACTTATACTATTTTCCCATCTTTTCTGACTGCCCTTCTTACTTGCTTTCTTCTCTTGATTAGTTTAGTTAATTTGTGACAACTGTTTGCACATTAGGAAAATCAGTCCTTTGTAATATTACTAAAAATATTGTTCAGTTTCTCATGCATATTTCAACCTCATTCATTATGCTTTTCCATACAAAAGCTTTAATTTCAATATGGTAATATTTATTTTTCTTTATGGGTTTTTTTTTTTTGTCATATTCTCACAACTGCCTCCCCATAGGTTTTGATGATGGAAAAAAATTCAGAGACAGAAGACCTTATAATAAGGTTGTATTGTCAGTAGTGACTCTGGCACAGAATTCCATTGTTTTAACATCCTAATTCCAAACTTTTTTTTTTCTGTATTATGTTATCTTTAAATACAGCCATTATCCCCAAAGTGGGCTGTGAAACTGCCATTGGGTTCCAGATTCTGTTTCACATTTGGATGAATCAGCTTCAGAGAAAAAAAGAGAGAAATAAGTAGGAAAACAAACAGGAAAAAGAGACAAAGATGGAAGATACTTTGTTTCCCAGCATGATAGAACCTTAGTGGTAGCACTCTTATAACCTACCTTAACCTAGAAGCTATCTGTCCAGCTACTGAGTGAAAGACAATATAACTTACCTCCTAATTGCAATCCTAGGATTCTTTTCACTTTGCTCCAGAAAAAATGTCATCCATCATACATCTTCATGATGATGAACATAGGTCAAACATATATTTTGCTTTAGTTGTAATAGCAACCAAGAATTAAACTTGAAATAGATACATTTATTATCATAGCTGAATACCTGTGTCCTATATTTCAAAATAATACATGCTGTATGTTATATTTGGAATTATTCAATAGATTTGCCAACCATAATTCAAATTGAAATGGGCCTTTGGGTAAATCAACACATTTATTATTTAAAAAATCAAACAAGACTTTGTAAAAGACCCATCTTTTTCTGTGGGAATTAATACTGTTCTATTTAGAGTCACCAAAAAGAATACTGGAATTTGATTCACAACCACAATTTATGATTATATAATGTGTTTTTATTACCTAATCATCTCTGATGGTTATTCCTTTTGTTTGCCTACTTAATGGATTTGAAGTATGAGTGCTAGGTTCAGGCCAATAAGCCTCTTTTATGGTTTACAGCTTTACTATCATTTTCCTTACTTCGGTACATTAAAAAAGAAAAAAAAAAATGTGAGCTTATGTGAGTGATCACTCAACTGTGGCTGCAAGTTCTCCATGCTCACCATCTCACTTCCCAGAAAAGGGACTAAATAGAATTGGATTGCCTCTCTTGCTTGTGCTCTCCTCTCTTTCTGTCTCTCGCTCTCTCTCTTTCTCTTCCTCTAATGTATCGAACTAAAAAAGAAAGAGGGTTCTAAGGAAACATCTCTCATATGCATTCTGTGTCCCCCTATAGTTTTTCAGTGACTTCATAGTGGTGATATAAGGCTCTACTTGTATAAACATAATTGGAATAAGTAATAATTTATCTTAGTTTTATATCCTCTTTTATTCTTTTTTATTTCCCTTTAATATGTTTTGGAGGCTATAAAATTTGAGGATGAGTAGCTAGGGGTTAGAGCCAAGTGTACTGCCCATGGATGCTTAATAAACCTCCATGCCCTGTCAATGCACTCCTGGCCTGAGATGCTGCCTCCCACACTCTTTCTCTTCTTGTCTACCAGAAAGATAGCATTTGGTGAGTGTGTTGTTCTGAAATTCTGATTCTCAGAGGCATTTCAGAACACTGAAACTAGCCCATCCTGGCAATGAGCATTTCCACGGGTACACTTATATGGTAACTTTAAATAAATTATTTTAAAATTTATTTTAAATCCCATGGACAAAGTTGGAAATTTGCCATTAGTAGAACTAACTGAGCCATCAAGCGAGATTGCACCTTTTTTTTTGAGCGGTGGGTGACTTAGTATCCAGAAATAGTAAAAGCAGTTCTTAATAGTATCTATATTACTAAAGAGAGTAACTTAAACTTTTAGTTCTTCCTACTTAATTTGTATTATTTTCAACTTACTTTTACTTGGGTTTCTTACCACAAAAATTCATACAAAAACTTAAAAAACTTAAAAACTTAAAAAAAAATTAAGACTACCTAACACTGATCCAATTATTTTTTTCTTAACAACACAGCTTGTTAGTTATTTTATCTTGGTAGTGTCTTATTACCAAAGGAAATTGCATGGAAAAAAAAAAAAAGAACACTGCTTCTTAAAGCCTACCATGCTGATTTGTATCAGCAATGCATGAGTTCTTTAGGTGTTCTCCATGGCTGGAGAAGAGGATTGCATGGCAGCCCGGGACAAAGCACCATATGGCTAGGACAAGGTGAATGTTGATAAAGGCACATGAGAGATGGAAGGGGAGATGTCACAGCCTGTCAGTCTTTATCCCTAGAGGAAGCTCTGGTGACAGGGGAATGATTGAAATGGCACATTTGGGGTCCCTGGGCATGGAGAAGGGATAAATAATAACTAGCAATTCAATGACATAAACTCAAGGGAAAGATGGAAACAAAGGGAGCTGGGGACTGGGTAGAAGTGGAGCTTTCCTACAGTTGATGAAAGATGCCAGGAAGAGACATTGATGAGAGAGATGATTAAAGGTGGCTTCACAAAGCCTTGAATAGTGACAGATGGGAAGGGTACAATGATTAGTAAGAAAATACAAAGAGAGAAGAGACCTGAAATGAAGTACATTCTTACTGAAGTAGACATGTAGGATGACAAAAAAGGGAAAACAAAGGATGAATTTTTTCTGCAACCTGATAAAGGAAATAGGGAGAGATATTGAGATGACCAAGTCCTATCCTTGCATGGAGGAAGCACCCTTGTCCCCAACTCACTTGACCTATCAGAAGTAGCCCAAATCCTTCCCAAAGCCTTTCCAGTAGGGATCCTAGATTTTCAACCAGATATCATGAAACTGGGTCAACAGAAGCAGACTGTTTTCTGAATCTGAGGACAGATAAATAACAATAACCATTCGCTGAGTATTTATAATATGCCAGGTACTGTGAGAGCCCTTTAAACCCATTTTACATCATCACATAGCCCTGCATGTCAAATAAATTGGATCAGTTTTTAAATGTGGAGTGTAGGGATCAGAGAAGCTAAATAGCTTTCCAAGTCACATAGTCTCAGAGTAGCAGAGCAGGGATCCAATTCCCATCTATTTAATTGTGGTTTTCTAGTTGAATCCACTTGTTTACAAAAAGGTTGGACTAGCCACCTTCCCAAGCTGCCTGAGGTCTGCTCCATTCTGGATAAACCCTTTTAAAAGCTACTTCCTTAAATAAACAAAATGAAAATAAAGAATATAATTGGTTCACACATGTCTAGGTTGACCAGTTTACCAGATATTATTTTCCTCTCATTTTGTCTTTTGAAAAGACTACAAACTCTGAGAGATGTAGTTATCTTTGCTGATATGATAATACCTTCTAGAATTTTTTTTTTTTTCATCTTATATCTTTGTGTGGACACAGGTAATTCTTCTTACCATATAACCTTGTCCTGGCAATTCTCTTTGATATATAGTTTGCGGATAACAATCACACTTCCTATAACAGATCCCCAGGTTCTTTTCTGGTTGCATAGATCAGCTCAAACTTCTCAGGCTTCTGCTCTGCTTTGTAATGAAAGCGTTATTTCTCTTAAGAATTATTCCTGTATGAACACATCTTCTACATTTTTTGACACATAGTTGGATTTTAGGAACATGTTCCCTTCTCATTTGGTCTGAAATGAAGTAGTCTCATCATAAATCTACATTCCCTTGGAACCTTCCTCAGAGTTCAGCTTTTTAATCTACTTTGTAATTTATTAGCAGAGTAATAATGATTAGCATGACCAGCTTGTAGTAATAGCTCTGTCCCCTTCCAGTACATAACCTCAAATACCCATTTTTGAGGGTTTTGAAAGGAAATTTCTTAGAGTCTCAACATTATAATTTCACAATTGTGCAATGCCTTTCATTTAGTTAACACTACAAGAATGTATTGTATGCCTAGGATGTCACTAAACATATGGTACTAGATTTGGGGATTAGATTGGTGAACAGTGTAAACTTTGCTTCTACTCTTACAGAGAATACAATTTGGTATAAGATACCAAAAAAATGACTAGACCATTAGAGTTCAGTGTAAGAAGTTTCCAGAAGGTGGGGCGCCTGGGTGGCTCAGTTGGTTAAGCGACTGCCTTCGGCTCAGGTCATGATCCTGGAGTCCCGGGATCGAGTCCCGCATCGGGCTCCCTGCTCGGCAGGGAGTCTGCTTCTCCCTCTGACCTTCCTCCTTCTCATGCTCTCTGTCTCTCATTCTCTCTCTCTCAAATAAATAAATAAAATCTTTAAGAAAAAAAAGAAGTTTCCAGAAGGGACTTCTTCTATTCCTGTGAAAGTCCAGAAAAAGAGTCTTCTAAGCCAGGGCAGGAATGGTGACATTCCAGCTCAGGTTGCAGCACACAAAAGTAGCAGAGGTGAAAGCATGAGGTCTTCGTGGAACCGATTAAGGTCAGTGACCCCAGAGACCTTCCCCTGTGTCCTTCTCAGGCTTACTTCTGCCCAAGACAAATGAGAGCATAGAGCTGGGATGGGAGAAGAATTGTGGGAAGTGGGAGGAGATGGATCCTTGTCGGTGAAGCTGGGGCAGGGAGAATTACTAATGACTGAGCTGGTTTTCCTCTCTGGAATTGGGAGATGGGTTTAAAAAGGCCTTCACTCAATGCCTGACACATAGTAATCCTTCCATAGATATTGAATGGATTAATGATTGGATGCATAAATTGATTCACCAAAGAAAATTCATATATGTATGATCCAATTCCATAGCACTACTACTATGATAGTTTGTAAAATGATAAATAGGTTTCTGGGAGGGCGCCTGGGTGGCTCAGTTGGTTAAGTGACCGCCTTTGGCTCAGGTCATGATCCTGGAGTCCCGGGATCGAGTCTCACATCGGGCTC
Organism: Neomonachus schauinslandi; assembly: GCF_002201575.2. Lineage (NCBI taxonomy): Eukaryota > Metazoa > Chordata > Mammalia > Carnivora > Phocidae > Neomonachus > Neomonachus schauinslandi. Next base: position 21,634,637 of record NC_058416.1, on the reverse strand, counting down.
CCTGCTCAGCAGGGAGTCTGCTTCTCCCTCTGCCCCTCCCCCCTCTCATGTGCTCTCTCTCTCTCATTCTCTCTCTCAAATAAATAAATAAAATCTTTAAATAGGTTTCTGGGAACAGACTAGAAATGGTTTAATGAGATAGTATGTCTGATTTCTAAACAACCACCCTACTGAAAATTTAGGATGGAATTTGTTTATAAATAAGAGACTATCACAAACTTAGTAATTGTCTTACATGTATATACCTTATGTCTTAAAAAGTAGTTTCCTATTCTCTTAGGGAAAAATCCGGAGTTTAAAAATAATTTTTGTGCGTGGAGGGGGTGCACCATTCCTGGAAGTACTGCAATACTAGGTCCATGTATGGAGTGGATGGAGCAAGCTCCTATTCCATCTCCCTGCTCCAAAAATCCACTGAATACATGTCCTGGGATAGAGAACATATCAGATACTAAACTGATAAGAACAGATACTACACTTGATCTTCACTAAAATGCAGAGAAACAATTAAAAATAATTCCTCACTTCAAGCATAACAGTAGGAACTTGATAGACATTCAATAAATATTGATTATTCCATTTTAGAGACTAACCCAATAAATTCTTTTATGTAAGGATTAAAATTTAATGAAATATTATGGAGATCATTAACTTCTATTCATATTAAGTTAAAATAAAAAGTGGTTTCAAATCATTATTTTTTTTAATTCACATTTCTTAGTTTTACTAAAGTTCTCAATATACTAGCTAGAAAGCCATGATTCTTTGAATATTGGAAATAACATGAAACTTTAGAAAAAAATTGTTATTCTTTGTAATTTCAACCATATACAGCCAAGCATCTTTTTCTTAAGTTTGCAAAATTACTTTGTGAACTATAAAAACTTTAAACCAAAATGTAAATTTTATCTACTTCTTCGTTTGGAAATTAAAAGCTAGAGTTTGGGGTCAAGAGAACAATAAGAAAAAAATACAAAAGGAAAAGAAATAAAGTTTGCCCTGAGAACAATTAAATGTTCCTTTAATTTCCCTAATGTTATTTATTTATTTATTTTTAAAGATTTTATTTATTTATTTGACAGAGAGAGACACAGCAAGAGAGGGAACACAAGCAGGGGGAGTGGGAGAGGGAGAAGCAGGCTCTCCCCTGAGCAGGGAGCCCGATGCGGGGCTCGATCCCAGGACCCCGGGATCACGACCTGAGCCGAAGGCAGATGCTTAACGACTGAGCCCCCCCCAGGTGCCCCTAATGTTACTTATTTATATTTTACTTAAATCTTCGGGCTAATAACGAGATGATGTGAATAAAAGATCTAGTTGATCTGGTGGTTACATTTATAGTATCTTAGTTAACAGTATGGGGAATGACAAGGAAATAAGCCTATTGCTTGTTTGATGTTTAATGCAAATTAAATATTTTTGTGTTTTTGTGAATACATCTTATCATCATTCATGTGCCTCATAGGGAGTGGAGGTCAGGCAGTTAATAAGCTCAGGGAAAAATTAATGTCTGTAAACATTACATAGTAAAATTCTAAGAGAAACAAACTCTCTGGTATCTAGACAGGACATGGCTTTATAAAAAAATTAACCCAATAATGTAATTGTTACCAAGGCTATTGCACTGACATCATAAAATAGTAGTAGTAGTAACGAGTAACTTAGAAACCAAAGTTTCAGAACTATTCTTTGAATTTCTATTATTTTCAGAAATCACTTCCTTTTCCTGGATTTTATTATGATAATCTTTTTTTTTTCTTTTTTTCTTCTTCTTTTTTTTTTTTTTTTAGTAAAGAGATTCTTATAAATAAATTTTAAAAAAGACTATGTTATAGTATGGTAAATTCGCCTCCTCTTCTCCATGACAACAGATAAAGAATCTGTAACCATGGCAGCGGTAAGGGCCAGGGAGATTAGGGCCAGACTGGAGATTAGGCCTCCAAGAGCAAAGAAAAAAAGTCCTGATTGATTCCTTATTGAGATGTTATGTGGAGAGGAGTTACTGTTGAGAGAAAGCATGGAGGATTAGTAAGAACAAAATTAATTCCCTGTATAAAGAAGTCATCCCTTTGTTAAAAATGTGTCTGTTCCTTTTCATATGAGGACTGTTTAAATTGAGGTAAAAGAGTCCATGATTAATTCTATTCTGAGCTTTATCTGTGTCATCTGCGTCTAGACTATCTCTGTGAGAAGGCACTCTTGGAAGCCTGAGGAGAAAAGCATCCGTGCGCAGACTCCCATTGCTCTACCTCTCGGCAGCCCCTGAATAGGTGGGGAAACCACCCCATTTTTTATGCGATACCATCTCTAAGTGAGGGACTTTTGGGGAAAAAGGAATTGAAAATTTCTCTCCTGTTCTTTTAAAACGAATTTGTCTAACTTCTTGAGAATTCTCAAAAGATTTTTGTAAGTCATCATGGATCACATTTTGTTTTTAGAAAATCTTTTGTAGAAAAAAAAATCTAGTAATGATCCCATTTGCTTTAAACTGGAAGATATATAGGTATTACATTTTGAGAAAATGAGCTATGATTTTGCAAGGATGCATGCATAAAGGGGTTACTTGGGGGTGTTTTAGATGATAAATTTATAAACCTGAGAATGGTCTGATGTATGAATATTTTTCATTTTATTTTATTTTATTTTTTTAAAGATTTTATTTATTTATTCATGAGAGAGAGAGGCAGAGCGAGAAGCAGGCTCCCAAGGAGCAGGGAGCCCGATGCGGGACTCGATCCCAGGACCCTGAGATCATGACCTGAGCCGAAGGCAGACGCTTAACCATCTGAGCCACCCAGGCGCCCTGAATATTTTTCATTTTAAAGGACTTTGCCAAATTATCTGCTAAAAAGGCTACTCTTACAAACTTCAGCCGACAGTGTAAGAGAGTGTCACATCCTGACCAACCCTAGATACTAACATTCTTTAAAGTCTTACTACTCTGACAGATTTTTTTTAATATACTTTATTCTGACAGACTTTTTAGATTTTATTTTAATGCACATTTCTTTTACTGTCATGTTGAACCCTACTTTAAAATAAGATTCTTTATTATTATATTGATTTTTGGACTTGTTTTATATTATAGATATTAACTATCATTTGTTAGATATTTTGCAAATACTTTGGGTCATTCTTTCTAGAGGAGATAACACTAAACTAAGTGAAGGGGGACAGTAGGAGTTAGGTGGATGAGATGGGTCTGTTAGAGTGGGAGCTGCTATGGGAAGTCTTCGGGGAGTCAAAAGTGGATCCACATGGGGAGAGCCTGCTTAGTGCAAGCAGCAAAAAGCCAAGGAGCCTCCAGATCCTCTTATCATTCATAGGTGTGATGATTAGGTGTTCATGCTGTTGTGTGGCATGTTCCTCCCTCAAACCTTGTTATGAACTGAGCACATTCCCCATCTGATGCGGGGGGGAGAAAGCCAGGGAGCCTCCATGTGAGCTTGATGAGGAATGCCCTCGCCTATTTTTTTGCCATTGACTCCTCTGTACCTAGAAGGGCTGGCATTGGATAGGCATATTTTTTGGATGAGTAGAGCTAATGGATGCTGCTTACTGTGGAAACTTTGCAAGCCTCTCCCCAAAGTGGTATTTTTCTGGCAACAGAAATACACTAGGCTGTTATACAGAATGGCCCTTGGAATACCCTCAATCAGTGGTGGAGGAGTGGTGGATAATCACCTCAGCCCGCTTCTTTCAAGACAGATAACCTAGAGGCCGGGGCCACACTGGCCTGCAGAGCCCCCCGTGGAGTTGCCATCCAATTTCTCACAGTGCTAACTGGCAGCTAAGTCATTTTTTTCTAGGCTTTCCTCCCTGCTGTCTCACTTCCCAACTTCCTTGGATCACCTTCCAAATAAACTATTTGCACTTAAATCCATTTCTCAGGGCCTCCTTGTGGAGGAAACCAAACTAAGAAAAGTGATCAACAAGAGCCAGGCCAATAGGCCCATTTCAAAGTTCAGGGATTTCCTGAGGTAAAGAGTAGACCCTGAGGATAAATAAATAGTAGAGTAATATGACCAGATGTGTCTTTTTACAAGCTTATTCAGGATGCTGTCTGTACACAGAATACATTTGAGGGAGATGAGTGGAAGGAAAGCAGAGGAGCTGGAGAAAGCAGAGATAGCTGTGACAGTTCTAGGAAGACAGAATGATGGTGTGGCGGTGGAGCTAACATGGAGTAGGTTTACCAGATGTCCACGAGGAAGAATCCTAGAAAGGATGAGTGAGAGAGAGTCAGGGGAGGGGATACCTTTTAGGCTTCTGGGCTGTACCGTTGTGAGGACAGTGTAGATACAACTGAGTTGAGCAGCCCAGGAGGAGAAGCAGGCTGAGTGGACAGTGAAGGGGGTGGGGAGGATAAATTCACATAAAGTGTGCTACTTTGAGATGTCCATGGTATGTGGAAGTACAGGTTTTTGTCAGGAGGCTTAATATCACCCACATTTTTGAGACAGATGCTACATATCCGGGCATCAATCTTCTCTCTCCCCTCACCACTCTCCACAGAAGATTGACTAACTTGCTGCCCGCCTATCATTTGTTTCAAATACTGTGTTGACCAAAAAAGCAAGGGGAAATTTTACATGTAAAGAAGTTGGCTACAAATATATGGAGCCAGAAATAACTCTGAAAGCTTTCTGCAGTTCTTTAAAACTTATTTCTGTATGTAACTGGTATGTATTGTCCATTGATAATGTTTCTGGAACCATTGGGAAATGAGAGAGCTGCCCTCACCCCAGTGGATTTTCTAGCTAACAGGAGTGAGTGCACAGTAGGAATAATGATTCAGCCAGCCCCTGGAGAAAGTGAATGTAAGGATGGAGACTAATTTTGATAAGAACTAGAGAAAATAGCCCACAAAAGCCAGTTTGAAGATTAAATGTAGGCAAATGGGTCCTTGTGATTTGGGGCTAGAAATCACCTGTCAAAATGAAACATATGTTTCCTACCCTTGGGAACTTGAGAAAAATAAGAAGATGAATTATGAATATACACATTTAATAGAAAATTCTATTATAGATTATAAATGCCCCGAATATTTAAAAAATGAGTTCTTCAATTGTGGATGATTTATTCCTGTGAATAACAATTGTTAAATTTTGCCATACATGCAGTGATACTCTACCAGCGTGGGACAATTGTGTATCTTTATGTCTGGTAGAATTTTTTTTCTGTCAGTTCCTTTCCAGCAGGTAGTCTGTAATAACTCTTTCTACTTTTGGTTAGCTTCCATTGACTTTGATTTGCTGTTCCTTCAAATTGTATCTAAAACAGGATAAACAGTCTCTGAGTAGAATAAGGTTTTACAATAACTGCTTGGTTACCTGAGGCATTTATCCATGGCTATGTGTCTCTGTGTCATGCCTAAACAGAACATTTTTTGTTATGGATCCCATTAGTAATGGAAATTGGACAAATATGCAGTAGAATCATATATGTTATTAATTAGCCACCCTTTCATAAGTTCCAAGGAATTCTAATATATCTTTGATTCCATTAGTTTGATTGCTTTCCCTTGTGTTTTTTCCTTCCTTTAGAATGGACCATTCTATGTTTGCTAATGTTTTGCCTTCCTGCACATTTCCCGTCCATGGCACCAACACCTCTGACAGCCTCCTCTTCTTCCTCCCTAGCTATCCCAAGCTCTAGTGTCCTCCCTTCTGCTCCCAGAGATGTGGTCCCTGTGTTGGTTTCCAGTCGGTTTGTCCGTCTCAGCTGGCGCCCACCTGCAGAAGCAAAAGGGAACATTCAAACCTTCACGGTCTTTTTCTCCAGAGAAGGTGACAACAGGTAGGTGCTACCAATACCTAATCCACCATCTCTTTAGATGTATACTGTGGCATAAAGGCAACTGCAGGAGATCTTGAGCAGGGACTTTGGAGACCATGTGGAATCTCAGCTCTGCCCATCACTGATCAGTATGCAGAGATAATATACCTCCATGGTCTGTGTGTGTTTTTTTAAAGTGGGATTGTTTAAAGCATCAAATAAAGTCATTTATAGGATTTATAGGAAACTTCCTTGAAAGAAGACAAGCATGTGAATATATAATAACCAGGTTTTTTTTTTTTATTTCCTTGATTTTCAAAGTGATAAACAGAAAACAGAATTAGGCTGTATATTAACAGAACAGGATATGAAAGAACCACAGTAGCCAGGTTGTAATCCCAACTCTGTCATTGACATCATGTGATCTCAAGAAAACCACATAATTTCTCTGAGCCTGACTTTACTGTATAATAAAGAGTGAATAATAATACTTAGCTCTCAAAGTTTTTGTTAGGATTAAATTAGGTTGCATATGTAAAGGCCATACAGGAGTATCTAATATTTGGTAGAAATTATTATTTCTCTCTTTTTTAAAGGTTTTATTTATTTATTATTTGAGAGAGAGAGAGAGAGAGGAGGACCAGAGGAAGAGGGAGAGAGAGAATCTTAAGCAGACTCCATGCTAAGTGTGGAACCTGATGCAGGGCTAGATATCACGATCCTGAGATCGTGACCTGAGCCAAAATCAAGAGTCTGACACTTAACCAACTGAGCCACCCAGACACCCCATGTTGTTCCTCTTTTCACTTGCCACTTGTAGGCAGATGTGTTCTGTATATGTCTGGTTTCAAGATTACAATCTATTACTGTTCTTGATTTTTCTCAACACTTTCTCCTTGAAATGTTTCATGATTTTAAGACTTTGAAGTTTGATTTGTAAGTCTAATTTGATATTAGGTAAATTCCAATTTCTTCTATAAGAATAAATTGTGGGGGCACCTGGGTGGCACAGTCAATTAGACATCCGAGCCTTGGTTTCAGCTCAGGTTATGATCTCAGGGTTATGAGATGGAGCCCCACATCAGGCTCCATGCTCAGCTGAGTCTGCATTTTCGATGTGCCATAACAGAAGGGTTTTTCATATAGTATCTAGTTTGCCGTATCGTTTGAAATGGCATTTTGAAATATTTATTTGGATGCCTATATGGCTGGTATCATTATTATATATCATTAATTATTGACAGTTGAGCAAGTACATTTGAATATAAACATGTTCAGGTTTGGGAAATTTTATTTAAGATTAAAGCATAGGGGCCACTGGGTGGCTCAGTTGGTTAAGTGTCTCCCTTCAGCTCAGATCATGATCCCAGGGTCCTGGGATCGAGCCCCACGTCAGGCTCTCTGCTCAGTGGGAGCCTGCTTCTCCCTCTCCCTGCTGCTCCCCCTGCTTGTGCTCTCTCTCTCTCTCTCTCTGTCAAATAAATAAATAAATAAATAAATAAATAAAATCTTGAAAAAAAAGATTAAAGCATAAAGCCACTCTGTAAACATTTCACTTAGAAGGAATCAGACACCAAAACTAATATTACTAATATGTTAACTAACTGAAATTTAAATAAAAACTTTAAAAAAAAGAAGGAATCAGAAAAGCAAGGAAGCTTTCTTAATAGACCTTTCCATTCTATTCCTTGGGCATTTTTTTTACTTTCTCTCCTCATCAACATTTGGGTTTTCTGTATTGCCAATTAAAGGCAGCCAAAGAGATCAACATGTAAAAGCTCAATTTGCTTCAGAGAAACACTGTGTTTCCAAATCCCAAAATTCTGTAGAGAACAACACCTATTTACAAATGTACTCTGCAAACCTACTGTGCCTCTCACATAAGGATGGAATGTCATCATTATGTTCCTCAAGAGATGAGGATTTTGGTAGGGCAACTAGGATCTACATAAATGTTGGTCTGTTGATTTGGCTGAATCCTGAGATCCATATCTTTTCTTCCATATTAAACCTCCTCCTATATAGAACCAGTCTAAAATGGACCCCCATTGGTAGGCAGGGTATTCTGGGATGAGGCAGTTTCTTCCTTCATCCTTGAATGCAGACTGCATTCACTTTCTGTAAAGTTTACCAGCCAAGGGAAATGTAACCTGTTTGATACATCTACAAAGGTGTTATATTTTGGGGGTTGGTGGCAGCGTGGGAGAAGTTGAGAAGGAGAGTTAAAAGAAAGCAACAGAGAGAAGTAGAAGGAAAGACAGAAAAACGGCAAGTGCCCTAGTGGGACCCACTTGTTCATTGAGCTGAGTTCAAACGAATCCTGGCTTTCACCGTTCGTTCTTCTGTAGAAGAATGAAATAGACGGCTGTCACAAGTAATCCTGTGCCAACTGAGGTACCGGTAGAAAGTGTGTGGGGAGAAGCCAGGATTCAAGTGTGAGGCTTAGTCTAATCTCTCCAGTGTGTGAGTGCTCTAAACTCATAGAGATCTTTAGGAGCCCCTCAGGATTCAAAAGGGACAATATAGCTTGGACTGGCCAGAGGGGTGTTTAGTGCAGTATGATAATCAGAAGGAACAGTACAGCTTTGTTCATGCTGTGTCTCAAAATGATTTCCTTTCTAGTCCACAGCAATAAAGTATATCATTTTTAAGTTTCTCTTTTCTTTCATAATTTGACCTGACTTTAAAATGAAAGAAATAAACATAATACACATAGAGCCTATGTTCCCTAAGATCACTCATTACCACAAAGAAGTAGGTATTCGTTTTAGTCTCATCTGCAGCTCTTTGACTCTGTGACCTTATGATGAGCCTGGCAGTCTTTGAATCTCAGTGTGTGCAGCTAAGAAAACTGGAGGTAATAATTCTTGCCCAATTGTCTTCATGTAGCCATATGGATTTCCTGGAGCCACCTTAAATTTACCCTACCCCAAACCATACTCACTGTCTTCTCAAATATATTTTCCTCTCTTTTCTTGGTATATGTTAGTACCTCTCATCCTGTTGACCAAACAAAAAACCCAAGTCATATTTTACTCCTCCTGGCCTCTTGGCTCTGCTATTAGTCATTCTGTCCTGTCAAGTCTACCTCGGCCACAGCTCAGCAATGCCCCCTTTATTCTATCATCTCCATCATCACTGATCTGATCTCTGACAATAGCTTCTTGCCTTCTAATCCATCCTTCTCACCATCTCTAGTTATCTTTCTGAAATACAGTTAGGATCACTCACTCTACTGCGAAAAAAATGTGGATGTTTTTAAATTTAAATATGATAAAATTTCTATATAAAGACATGCACATAATAACTTACAAAGTCTTTTGAATGGAAGTCTATATCCAATCTATACATAGGTAGAGTGTGGTTCCTATAACCTATAATGGTTAAACATATGTCACTTAAGTAAGTCTAAATGGCTGGATTTGAAAATGGTGCTGCTGTTTATCATCTGTGTGACTTTGTGCATTTAGTTATGTGAAAGACGGGAATAAGATCTCTTGGTATGATGGCTAGAGGGAAGATGCATTATACCTCTCTGAATTGCTATGAGAACTAATTGAAGGAATTGAAGCAAAGCATCCAGGGAAGTCATTGCATATAGGCAGTATGGAGAGGCTCAGAATAGTGTGAACTCAGAGACAATATGGGAAAGAGGCTGAAAATAAGGCTCAAAGGTGGTAATCATCATCATCATCATCATCTGACTTACCTACCCAATGTGTCTTTCAGCATATAATATGTCTCCTAAATTTCTATAAAAAACTGCCCATACTCTTAACAAGTATGGCCAAACTTTCACTTATGCACTGGATTTCATCCTTTTTAAACAAAAGAACAAAACTTCAGCTATTCCTTCTCTCCCCTCATTATAAAATTTTTCCATTCTGGTGGATCCTGTTCATCTACATACAAACATGCAGTTGTATTTTCCATCTCAACAAATTTTCCCTCAATCTTCTCCCTCCTCTACCACTCCGTTATGTATTCCCTTATATAGCAAATTCCCTTGAGTTGTCTAACTTCACCCCAATACCTTACCTCGTATCTTTTTAAAAAATTTTTTATTGTTATGTTAATCACCATACATTACATCATTAGTTTTTGATGTAGTGTTCCATGATTCATTGTTTGTGCATAACACCCAGTGCTCCATGCAGAATGTGTCCTCTTTAATACCCATCACCAGGCTAACCCATCCTCCCACCCCCCTCCCCTCTAGAACCCTCAGTTTGTTTTTCAGAGTCCATCGTCTCTCACGGTTCATCTCCCCCTCCGATTTCCCCCTCTTCATTCTTCCCCTCCTGCTATCTTCTTCTTTACCTTACCTCGTATTTCAGTCATGATTCTATCCCTAATATTTCAAGCAACTGCTCTTATCTAGGTTCACCAGTGACTTCCATGTTGCTAAACTCAATAGTCAATTCTCAGTCCTCATAACTTGGGCAATAAGCAAATTTTGTCATATTTGATCATTTCCCCTTTTGTGACACTCATCATTCCCTTGGGTTCTATTACACACACTTTCCTGGTTCTACTCTAATCCCTCTGGCCACTCATTTTTAGCTTCTACTTTGTACTCCAAATCTCCCTGACCTGTGAATATTGGATTGCCCCAGGGCTCAGGCTTTGAAGATCTCTTTTTATCCAGTTTGTGACTTTATATTTTGTCAGTATGCTGATGTCTTCCAAATTTGTATCTCTGGTCTTGACATTTTACCTGTAGTCCTGAATCATATATCCAAATTCTTCCTTGGTTTCTTAACTTTTGATTTCTTATGAATATCTACAATGTATCAACAAAACCAAATACCTGTTTTCCTTCATCCCCCCTCCAAATACTTTATTATTACAGAGATTACCCTGTCTCAGTGAAATCTACATATTTCTCATTACTCAGGCCAAAATCCTTGGAATAATTGTTAATTCTTTTCTTTTTCTTATATTGTATAACCAAAAACATCATCAAGTCTTAGCAGCAATATCAAAATACATCCTGAATCCAGGAAGCAATATAATACTTGGTATTTGTTATAAAATAATACTAAAGACTTTCAGTTTTGAACTGAGTGATGGGAATAAAGTGGTTCATCGTATCATTCTGTCTAGTTTTGTGTTGCTTAAAATTTTCCATGATAAAAAAATAAAGCCAAATAAAGAAATAAAAATAAAACATATACTGAATCTTACCACTTCTTACCCCTTTTTATTACCATCAAGTGTCATCTGAACTATTGCAATAACCTCTCAAGGCGGTTCCCTCACAGCAGCAGGAATAAATCTTTTAAAACATACCTTAGATCCTGTTATCCTTCTGCTTCAAAACCTTCCAATGACTTTCTATCTCATTCAGAGACTAAGCAGATACCCTTCCTGATCTGGTCCCTTGTCACCTTCCTAGACTCATCACTTATTCTTAACGTTTACCTATTTGCTCACTTCTCTCCAGTCTCACTGGCTTCGTTGCGTTTCCTAAATATACCAAGAATCCTCCTCCCTCAAGTTTTTTCACTTGCTAATCAGCCTGTTAGAATGTTCCTCCCCTTGACATCCATGTGGATCCTTGGATTGCACTGAGTCTTTGATGAAGTGGCACCTACTTCTGGATGTCTTATCTGACCAAAACCCGTTCCCTATGCCCTTTTTCATTCATATTTTTTTCCACAGCTTTATCACCTTGTACTTAGTATTTCCTGAATCCCCTTTCTTGATGCCAGAATATAAGCTTCGTGTGGGCAGGGCTGTTCTTATCTCCTTTATTCCCTGAGCTATTCTTAGTACCTAGAGCAATATGGAACCCATAATAAACACTCACAAATATTTGTTGAATTGAAGCTTTAACTGCAATGTCAACTACTGTGTGAATCTCCCCACAGTCCTCCAGCTCATAAATCATCAATTTTTCCCTTATACTTTGATTACTATTATATTATTCCTACCTTTTGTCCAGTTTTGTGTTTGAGTACATGCATGTTTCTCTTCCTGATGACAGAAACTAGGTCTTATTTATAATTCCATACCCACATGTCTAGTATCATGACTTCTGTAGACACTTACTGATTGGAACTAGTTGGATAAAGGTGGCAGAGAGACAGATGTGGTATTCTTAATAGATAGTTCCTTAATTAATAAAACAAATTGTGTTACTGAGGAGGATGAATAAGTTAACTGAAGTTCAATAAAATTTTTTTAATTGAGAAAAAATAAAAGTTGATTTTGAAATTTGATTCCAATATCCCTGTTCATTTTCTCACTCTCAACTAGAGCAAATATATGCCATATGTCTCTGAGCGGTTAGCTGTGATGCTTATTTGCTCATATAGGTTTGTTTAGCACCTTAACACAATAGCTTTTTAAAAGGTGGTGGATTTAACATTTGCCTCAGACTAGTAATGACTTTGTCAGGCAAATTACTCTAGCTCAGATTATCATTAATCTGTCTGACTGGTTAATGGTGTCAATAATGCAAGGGCCATAGTTAACATCTTTTCTTTTTTTTTTTATTCAGCCCCTTGGGTGCTTTCATTTCATAAGTCAGTAAACAGGACAAATTACAGAACCTGAAAGCTAGGATTCACAGAGATGCAGTTCCTTCACAAATATCCAGCTATCCCCTCCTTGTACCTAAAAATCATTGAATTGAAAGTGATCTTTGGAATCATAGTACAACTTCCTGCTACTTAAACATTTAGAAACTGATACTCAGGGGAAGAGTAAGTCTCATGCTGAAGGCCACTGAGTAAGCATTCATGGTGAGAGCATTTATTGAACACTTACTGTGCCAGATGCCAGGCTAAGCATCTCTTACATAAATTATCTTATTTCATCCCCACAACAAAACATTATCCACATGAGGCTTAAAGACGACATTGTCATCTCTGCTCTACAGCTAGTAAGTGGTAGAACCGGGATATAATGCAGGCCTGATTCCAAAGCAGGTGTTCTCAATCACTACACCAACTTGCTCCTAACATAGTGGATTAACCTGGAAGAGAATCAGGCTTTCTTGATATTTTCAGAATTATGACATAAATTTCTTCTACAGGCTTCTTTCCAGCAATTTTCTGACTTAACGGCTAAGTTGATTTGCATCATTTATTTACCAGTTATAGACAGAGTAGCAGACTTTTTGTGTATGTATAGAACATTGTATTTCCTATTCCATAATCTAAAGTTACTTATGGAGTGTGACACAGTGTAGCCAAAAGTTTAGGGTAATGTGACAATGGAATTCAACTGTATGTGTTTCAATCCTGGCTTGGAACTTAACTGTCTGTGTGGCCCTTATGTGGGATAGATTCCTCATGTGAAATAATAATCATAACTGACATGTAAGGCTATGATGACTTCAAAACTTGTTAGTGCCTAAAACATTTGCCTATTGCCTGGTGCTCCAAAAGCACTCAGTTCTTGTCAGCCAGAGCTATGTGCAAATGATTGTGTGTATTAGAAATGAAAAGCAATGAAATACAGGTGTTTCCCAATTTATATTCAGAGAGGACTTTATCACTTTTTAAATGTTAGCCCATTTGATCCTCAGAAAAGGCAGGTATGATAATTTCCACTTTATGGATCAGCACGCATCACTCTGTTCAGAAAATCTGAAAAAAACACTGCTTAAGAAACTACACAACTGGGCGCCTGGGTGGCTCAGTTGGTTGAGCGACTGCCTTCAGCTCAGGTCATGATCCTGGAGTCCCGGGATCGAGTCCCACGTCGGGCTCCCTGCTCAGCAGGGGGTCTGCTTCTCCCTCTGACCCTCTTCCCTCTCGTGCTCTCTGTCTCTCATTCTCTCTCTCAAATAAATAAATAAAATCTTTAAAAAAAAAAAAAGAAACTACACAACTAGTAAATATTAGAAGAAAGATTTAAATGCAAAGTTTCTAGTCCAGTGATCTTTTCAGTGTACCATACAAAGTAAAAGATATTCCCTAAAAGAGGTACATATAAAGTACTGTGGGAGTTCAGATGAGAGAATTAAAACACTTTCATGAGCATCGTTCAATTTAATCCTCACAATAACCCTGTGAGGTAGGCAGATAAGGGACTGGTATCTTCATTTTGCAAATGAAGCAGGGAAGGCTCCAAGATAGCCCCTGACTTGCTCAAGGTCACACCCCTATTCTGTGGCAGGACAAAAGCTGGACTGGGTCTTCCAACTTGCAGCCCTGTATGCGTTACATTGCTTTATGCTGCCTCAGAAAACCTCTGCTCACTGCTCAGGATTAGAGGGCCACCTTTGCATGATTGACATGGAGGATTCACTTTAGAATTCATCGTGCATTACATTTTCAACATGGTGTTTACATCTTCTTTTCCCACTCTTCAGAGCTGAGGCTGTGCAGCTGATGAAGCTCGTTATGAAGGGAGGGTGTTGTGAAGGAAAGAGAACAAGACTCAGAATCCAAAGCTCCACATTCTGGTCCTGGCTTACAGCCTGGCAAAGTTAGCCCCCTTTTTACTCTGCTTCTCTGTAAAAATGTAAAGCCCTGTCCTTTCTACCTCAAAATGTCCTTAGATCATTGAGTAAGAGAATAGTGATTTAATTCTTCCAATGGGCTTAATGTATACTGAAAAATAAAACATGCCCTCTATAAATGCCATATACAAATGAATGACCCATTATTCACTTGTGAGTCGACTATGTGTCCGGCTCTGTACTGGGAATAATAGAGAAGTCAACAGTCTCTTTGGAGGCAGTTTAATAATGTCGGGAGGATCATTCTACTGAAGAATATATAACTACACACTGAATTAAGAGCTCTAAAGGAAAGGAATGTGCCTCTGTGAGAGAAGACATGTGTGCATAGTGTCTATGTGATAATCAGATCTGTATTTTGAAAAGACAGCTGTAGCTGCAGGGTGGAAGTTAGACCCATGTGGTCAGCCCAGTGGGTGCAGGGAAGCCACCTAGGCTATTGCAGAAGTCCAGGCGAGAAATGACGGTGGGTCAGACTAAGGCTGGATCAGTAGAGATGGAGCAGGAGAAACATATTATTCTAGAGGTATTTAGGAAGCAAAATTGATAGGAGTAGCTGACAGCTTGGCAGTCATGGTGAGACGACGGATGTTTGCAAGGACAGTTGCTAGTTTTCTGGCTTATTTAAATGGAGGGATGCTAGGGTAACTCACTGACGTTAGGATGCTCGAAAAGACCCAGGCTTGAGAACGAAGATCATACATTCAGCTTCAGACATGTTTTTTTACGTACATTCAAGTGGGGACTTCGGAATAAGGAACCTGGCTGGAGCTCAGAGAAGTTTGGGCCAGAAATATGTTAAATATCAAGAATTTGTCAGCATATGTATGATAACTACAGCTTTTAAAGAAGAAAATGGATCATCCTCCCTCCCCGCCCCCCCCCCAAAATAAAACCAAGAAGAGGACCCAGAACTGAGTCATATTTATCAAGGGACAGAGGCTGAAACTAAACAAAATTAACGATCTGAAACAAAAAGCTTTTTTTCCATGAGAAGATAGTTTTTTAATGTTTTATTGCAGTAGCTATTTGTTATATAACTAGTCTCTTGAATGTATACTAGATGCCGAAACAGAGATTATATTAAAATAAAATTTTTAAAAGTCTGTCCCTCAGACTTTGCTTTTTAACAATTCAAGAAAAAAAGGAACTTACAGGCAAAATTTAGTCAAAATACCTCTGACCAACTAGATGATCTCCATTTCCCTATGCTTTATCTGGTGGCGAGTCACCTCTGAACCCACTTTTCCTTCAAGATAGGTCTTGATTTCAGACTCTGGCTCTGGGGTAATAAAGAGTGTAGCATTGGGTAGCTGTTACTGCTGTCATTTTGAGCCTTATTCTAGTAGACACCATATTTCAGTTTTGAAATCTTATCATTATACCATTCTTGTCACTGAAGAAATGAAAGTGAAAGTGGAGTGGATAAAAAGGGGATGCTAAACATCTTTCCATTAAAAGTAACATAATTCCTTCCCTATAAAGCACCATTAATGTAACTCACCCCCCCCCCTGAAGCAACTAATTAGGTGTCTGATACCTCAAGACAGCATTTGTTGCTCACCTCACAAGTGTAACTAAATGTTAACACCCTGGTGCACTTGGGCAAGACAGTATGTGTTTACTTAAAATGTATACGAGAGACATGTTGTTACAAATGGTCCAGTAAGAAACAGTATCATGCTTACTCTTTAAAAGTCTCCTTACTTCTGAAATGTAAATTACAGAAGCGCTAAATTCAGTTAAACACACACACACACACACACACAATTTTCTGTTCCCAACAAAGAATATTAGACTAGAAAGGCTCCTTTGAATAGATCCCACTCTGTTTTCAAATAATGAAAACAAAATCCAGGAAGGTGAAGTGATATGCCAAAGGTCACCCAAATAAGTTGGGATAGAAAAATGGAATCACAAATGTTGGCGAGGATGTGGAGAAAGGGGAACCCTCTTACACTGTTGGTGGGAATGCAAGCTGGTACAGCCACTCTAGAAAAAGTCTGGAGGTTCCTCAAAAAGTTGAAAATAGAGCTACTGTATGACCCAGCAATTGCACTACTGGGTATTTACCCCAAAGATACAAATGTAGTGATCCGAAGGGGCACATGCACCCCAATGTTCATAGCAGCAATGTCCCTAATAGCCAGACTGTGGAAGGAGCCAAGATGTCCTTCAACAGATGAATGGATAAAGAAGATGTGGTTCCTATATACAATGGAATATTACTCAGCCATCAGAAAGGATGAATACCTACCATTTCACTGACATGGATGGAACTGGAGGGGATTATGCTAAGTGAAATAAGTCAAACAGAGAAAGACAATTACCATATAGTTTCACTCATTTGTGGAACATAAGGAATAACACAGAGGACCATAGGGGAAGGGAGGGAAAACTGAATGAGAAGAAATCAGAGAGGGAGACAAACGATGAAAGACTCTGGACTCCAGGAAACAAACTGAGGGTTTCAGAAGGAAGGGGGAGTGGGGGAATGGGGTAGCTGGGTGATGGGCATTAAGGAGGGCACATGTTGTGGTGAGCACTGGGTGTTATACGCAACTAATAAATCGTTGAAAACTACATCAAAACTAATGATGTTGGCTAACTGAACATAATAATAAAAAAAAGAAATTAAAAAAAAAGAAAGAAAAATGGAATCAGATCCAGCTCTCTAAATGTTTTGGAGATCACACTATGTGGAGATGTTATACAATTATTCTATTAACATTTTTACATTTATTTATGTATTCATTTAAAAATTTGTGAGCACCGACAACATAGCCATTTTTATATTCACTGAGCATATATGCTGAGTGCCAACAAAATGTGAATTGAATATGGCTTCTCTTCTGAAGTAATTCACAACTGAGTTAAAGATAGGCATGCCTATTAATACAATGTGATATGTGCTACAATAGATCTATAAACCAAGAGCAGCAAAACCATGAAAGAAAGACTAATGCTGCTGGAATCACAGGACCTGATAGCAGGAAAGCTCAAGTCAAGAGATTTTATTTGAATTGGGTTGGAAGAATGAACAAGCTTTTGCCAAACCGAGAAGGAACTGTGAGTCAGGAGAAGGTAACTCCAGGATAATTGAAGCAAAACAAAACTAAACCAAACTAATAAAAGGCAGAATGACAGCAGACTGAGAAGCAGAGATGGGTATGGTGTTGCAGGGCAGAGTTAATCATTGTAGATGAGTGTGAAAGGTTTTGGCCACATCTTGAAGGTCTTTGGATCTTGTCACAAGGAGTTGCGATGTATTAACCATAGAATGGCAAGCAGCACAAAATTTCAGGCATGCAGTTGACAGATTACAGATGTTAGGAGAGTATCTCCATCAATAGAAGAAAGAACTGGGAAGACCAATGACAAAAAAAAAAAAAAGACGGAAAAGCTATTATTATAATACAGTACACTGTAAGTACTGTATGCACAAGGGTGCATTCTGTGCTACCATCTTGGACTTCATGCCTCAAAATGTATCAGCATCTAAGACTTCACAATCTGATCTCAGAAAAGCAGCAGCATTGTCTTTATTAGGTGAAGGAGTGTGGAGTGTGCTTTTATTTATTTTTTAAGATTTTATTTATTTATTTTAGCGAGAGAGAGGAAGAGAGCAGGGGGAGGGGTAAAGGGGGAGGGAGAGGGACCAGCAGACTCCATGCTGACCACCGAGCCCAACTCCGGGCTCAATCTCATGACCCTGAGATCATGACCTGAGCTAAAACCCAGAGTCAGATGCTTAACTGAATGAGCCATCCAGGCGCCCCAAGAGTATGCTTTTAAAACATAGCTGTTATTGTCTAAGAAACCTCTACCAGATGACCTAAAGCACCTAAAACTCGAGTTTACAAGAAAGAAATTTCTCCTATTGTGAACTCTTCTGGGTCTCCATGTAGAGGTCAAAGAAGGCAAGTTGCCTACAGTTATTTTCAGCCAGCAGGAGGAGACAGACTTTTTATATTTATATTCTTTATGAATTTTCAATGGATGAAGTTATAGTGAATAGATTCTAGAAAGCACAGGTGCCTTGTTCCTTTTACTTCAGCCAACTAATCTTGAACCTGCCCGAGCCCCACACTACCAACTCAGAGTCAAGGGAACAGAAGTGAGGTCATGAAGCTTTGTCTGACAATATATCTGATGCCACACGGGGCGCCTGGGTGGCTCAGTCGTTAAGCGTCTGCCTTCGGCTCAGGTCATAATCCCAGGGTCCTGGGATCGAATCCCGCATCGGGCTCCCTGCTTGGCAGGAAGCCTGCGTCTCCCTCTCCCCCTGCTTGTGTTCCTGCTCTCGCTATCTCTCTCTCTCTGTCAAATAAATAAATAAAATCTTAAAAAATATATATATATACATATATATATATATAATCTGATGCCACAGACCATGACTCTGAGCTCTGTGAGTTGGAAGGCAATTATGTCTTCAGAGTCATAGGAGAGAACTTCACCCAGAGACAGCTGGTCTTGGCCCCTGATGCTTTTCTAGGGGTAGTTGGTGCAGTGACAGGCAGAACACCCCAACAGAATAATTAGGCAAATTCCTAACAGCAACTGGTCTCTGTTCTTCAGCACCTAGTGTGTTTATCTGCCCATTTACAGAAGAGAATGGACCAGAGTGCACAGAGGGAAAATCCTAATTACCAGCTGGTCCAAGTGGAGGCTCTGGAGAGTGTAACCACTTCAGGTGGCTGCCATTGGCTTATTGGGAGACCAGAGAAACACAGAATAATAAATTGCCCTTCCAAACTCGGGTTTTACTTACTTGTTGGGAAATGGTTTGTGTTTAATTTTGCAACTACTAAAGCATGGAAGGAATGATCAAAAGCCCCCTGTCAATCTTTGGGGCTTGAACTGAACAAATCTGTGAAGGACGACAGGCAGGAAATGCCAATTTCCCAGAATGCATTTGTATGCCTTTAGCAGTTTGAAGACCCCCCTCATAGGACCCGAGGAAGCACCAGAGCAGCCTGGCAACAAAGTCCAGGCACTAGCCGTGTGGACATCACATTTCACAGGGCTGTTCAGCTATGCTGTGGAATGCAAGGAACACCGTTCCTTCTCAATTTGCTGTCAGTGAAGGCTCCACCTTTGAAAGATATTACTATTTTCATTATCAGAACTTATTCAATACCTCTAGTTATGACCACTTTTAAAATTTAACTCTTCTTGGAAAACAAAATTAATCTATAATTAAAATATAAAATTAAATGTAAAAATATATAAAATTAAATATAAAAAAAGTGTTTTGTTTTATTTTGTTTGAGGGGAGTAAAGGGGGAGCAGGCCCATAGAGCTCAATGAAATCTATTTATGTATTTTTTTCTTTATGACTATACCTCTTATTAATTTCTCTCCTCAAATTCCTCGTTCTAAACACTTTGTGGAAATGTCCTCTTCTTGGACTCAAGAGTGCTTATTTCTTATGAGGTCATGGTGGTATTTTGTTATAATAATAAAAATAACAGCAGTAACTACCACGTGTATGAGACTCCATGTTGACTCCCAGGCAACCTGCCTCCTGCCTCATGTGGTTTACGTACATCATCTCTTTTAGTTTTTAAGAAACTCGATGAGGTAAACATTTTCATGGTACCAATCAGCACCTGAGGAATCAGGCTCAGATAAATTAATAAGAAAATCAAAACAACAATCTCAGACTTAAGAATGCTGAATCCACTTCACAGGGTCCAAAGCATTTTGATGCAACCTCACTTTGATAAGATGAGCAGATTTCTGAAAAGTGGCACATAAATTTGAAATAAAGTTTAGATTAAATCATTGTTTTAAGCCACTAAGAGCCTACACTGAAGAAGCGTAGTCAATCCAGGGCAGTACCAGCATGTGATGAGTAGAGGTGTGGAGTTGTGTTGAAGGTAATTATGGAAAAACACACTGTATTGCTTCAACTGTATTTTTTTCCAGATTGCTACCATAGAAGTATTTTCTAAAAATGCTTTGTTCACACTTTATGTAATATGGAGGAAGCATCAATTGTTCATATCAATGAATATACTTTTTTTAATGACTACTATTAGTTTGGAATACTTTTTGGAGGCTGATAGAGATTATGGGAACATAAAACTCTCTTCCTCATAATAAAATCCAGCATCCACTTTTATATGTGCGTGCTATTTTCATTATATGATCTTGGACATTCTTACATGGGCATACCCAGATTTTCTTGTCTTTTCCTCTGAAGGATGTCTGTTCAAGAGACTATGCCAGCATGTTCCAGAACATAGCTCTTTAGCTCAGTTTTTTAGTAGTATATGAATAAAGTCAATTATGAAGGTTGTCTTTCCTCATAGACACCCAAGAAATTTGGTATGCAAATCTGACCTTCAATGATATCTATGTTGCTTATATGGCTAGAAAAGATATCACAGCGGGTGACAGATTCATCTCACAGTGGTTTCGAATGCCTAGAATCCCTTCTACTCCTTTGGAAACTTATGTCTTCTACCCAAAGTGCCCATGATCCAAATAGGCCCCACAATTGTTTCCCCACAATTGTTGCCTGATATCAATACTGTGTTTAAAGGATGAAGCCCCAGGTTCCATTTTTAACTCTGCTATCCACTAACTCTGAGTCCTTTGGGGAAAAAAAAAAATAATGCTGTTTTTCCAAAGTACACTTCTGCATCTGTAAAATGATGATAAAATCACCCTATCTATATAAAAGGGCTCCATGAGGCAATGTATCTAAAAGTTCTTCTGCTAAAGAAAAATAAATAAGATGCAAAAATCCATATATCCATAAGACATGCAATCTGATTATGAGGATTTTCTTTTACAAAGCAATTTGTTGGCCTAAATAATCTTAGGTGGGTAGAATAGAGCAGTGTGGTAAGTGGTATGTGGGAGCATTATCTGATGTCTTACCCCTACCTACTTTCAGTTACTGTTGAATCCCACCCAGACCCTGCCCCCCACCTCCCCATTGTAAGTCACAGTTCAGCCTTGAGGCAACTTAACAGAGCACTCTTAAAGAAATACCTAAACCTTAGGCTATATTAAGATTCATACAGGGTATTTGTTTGGCTGGTTTTTCTTGTGGTAAATATATATAACATGATATTTACAGTTTTAACCATTTTTAAGTGTGGTATACTTCATACTATGGTATAAAGTACATTCAAAGAACTATCACCACTCTCTATCTCTAAAACTTTTTCATCTTCCCCAATTGAAACTCTGTAGCCACTGAATAACTTCCTCTTCCTCTCTCCCCCTAGACTCTGGTAACCACTCAGGGTATATATTTTAATTATTAGTAGTACTGGATAAAATAACACTAACTGCTGTAACAAACAAAACCTAAAATTCATAATGACTCAAAACTGTTTGATTCTATAAAGTAGAAAAGGGATGTTCCTGATTGCCAGGCAGTTCTTCTCCCAGCTCTTCTCCAGAATTCTTGCAAATTTTGACTCGTCTATTATCAACATATGGCTCCCAAAGTAGCCATGCTTGCCTACCCCAAGCTCATGGGTGAAGGAAGAGAACACAGAGGTAACCATGTGTGCAGTTTTTCTAGGCCATGCCTGGAATCAGCACATGATGTGTACACTCAAACTCACTGGGTAGACTGAGTCACATGGCTTCATCTAGACCTCATAGGAAATCCTGTCTAGCATGTGAAGAAGAAGAAATGGGTTTGAGAATGAATCAGCCAGTCTGTCATATCCATCAAATTCACATTGCACACATGCCCAAGAATCACCAGTAATGCCCTTAAAACTTGGTCTTTATTTTTCTCTTTGGAAACCTCCTTTGCCCTGACAGAAAACTGGGTTTCATTTTAAATATCTCCCCAGACAAAATAAAACCAAATGGCAAAATTAAAATGTACATACAATCCCACTAAGTTGCAAGAGATACTATCTAGAAATAGAAAACTTAAGAAACAATTGAGTAGCTTAGAAGTTCCTTCTTCACCTGCCAGTCAATTATATGACACCAAGGGGGCTACGAGTATCTACAAATCATGTGTATTCCTAAATAATACTTTAGGAGTTATTGTTTCTTATATATTAGCATCTATTATCAGTAGAGCTTGCCCTATCTTAATATGTACTACAAATTGCACCAGGATCAGCAAAGTAATTCATTGGTCTGGAACCACTGAGGAAGCTTTTGGTTGAGAAATGAAATGGATACATAGATGTGGCTTGAAGAACAAGGCAAGTAGACATGTGTTGCAGTTTCTCCTCACGTAGAAAGGAATCTACCCTCCTTCACTAATTGCACTTAACTTAACCACAGGAGCTCAAGCTCCATGCGCATCAGCACTTAGCATCTGCCTTTTCCTTTCATACAATGAGAGAAAATGCATAAATGCATTTGTTGGCAATACTGACAAAGACCGATTTGTGGAATAATTGAAACCTTGATTTCTGTCATTAGCCGGATGTTTACAAAATGCATCTTCCTGTCTACATTCCAGATGTTTCTTTTTATTTTAGTAGCTCTTTGTCATGAGTTTTGAATTCTAAATTGTGTTGAGGGAAAAGACTTTTGTTTGCAAGTTTCATGGGAATGGCATAAACTTGAGCTCCCCCAAAACCCTGCAGTATTTATGTGTAGATCCTTCCAGTGTGCTTCTCATAGTAAACCTTAGAGGCCTTGATTTACAGCAGAGTCAGCATGAAATGAGTAAGCAAACCTTAGTCCACCTCACTGCTTTGGCACGTTAAATAAAGGTTTGGCTAAAAGTATTGATGTTAGAATAATCTTTCCCTGAACCTTTTACTTCCCAGGGAACGAGCATTGAACACATCCCAGCCTGGGGCCCTTCAGCTTACGGTGGGAAACCTGAAGCCAGAAGCCATGTACACCTTCCGAGTTGTGGCCTACAATGAGTGGGGACCAGGGGAGAGTTCTCAACCCATCAAAGTGGCCACTCAGCCTGAATGTGAGTATAAACATAGAAGGATACATTTAGAAAGTATTTCTTTTTGCTGGCAATATCCTTGAATCCTGTCACAAAAATTAAGGTGACAAAATGGAAGGAATATTTCTGAAAGCAACATATTTAACTTGAGCATTTTTAAAGGTAAGATAACTTTTTAAAAAAATGGCCTCCCCACTTAGGCCATAATGGCAAAATAACAACTAGAAAGGTCTAATCTATCCATCCGGTCTCCATGTTCACTTCCTAAGTGATTGACTTACTCTGCCAGCCAGGCCTTTATCATCAGCATCAGGTTTCATCCTCCTCCACTCGCTTTTTGGGTTTCCTAAGTTTGTCTATAAAGAACACCAAAGGTGAAAGAACAAGCACCTAGGACTTCCAAATACAGGGACTCGTTAAAGAACTTAAACATGCACTGGAAACCCTTAAGGAAATTCCAAAAGCCAAACTCAACTCAAGAAATGTAAAGAGACTGCACATTTGAAAGATATCTACCTTATACAATTTGGGGCGTTTTTTTCCTACAAATTTTTTTTTTTTTTTTTTTTTTTTAAAGATTTTATTTATTTATTTGAGAGAGAGAGAATGAGAGAGAGAGAACACATGAGAGGGGATAGGGTCAGAGGACGAAGCAGACTCCCTGCCGAGCAGGGAGCCCGATGCGGGACTCGATCCAGGGACTCCAGGATCATGACCTGAGCTGAAGGCAGTCGCTTAACCAACTGAGCCACCCAGGCGCCCTCCTACAATTTTTAATGTTATTTGAAAAAATTGATTACTGATGAGCAGTTTGCCAGCTTTATTTTGTTAAAAAGTTAAAAAGTTATAATCTAAAGCCTAAATGAAGTGACTACCTATAACAAACTACATTATTTAGACACCTAGTTGTATCTACTCCTTTTTCTTTTTATTAATGATACTATTCTGCTTGGATTCCTGTTCATTTTATTTAAAACTATGTTTCATTTTATAATCATTCCATATGCTTTTGGAAGAAGGTGAAGTAGAAATTAGAAATATTTTAATTGGTAAATATGAGGAAATAATCTTTGCATTATGTCACTGCTTGAGTGTTTTATTTTATTTAAAGATCTTATTTATTTGAGAGAGAGTGTGTGTGAGTGTGTGTGTGTGCATGAGTGGGGGGAGGGGCAGAGGGAGAAGGAGAAGCAGACACCCCCCTGAGTCTGTGCTGGGCTTGATCCCAGGACCCTGAGATTATGACCTGAGCTGAAGTCAGACACTTAACCAACTGAGCCACCCAGGTGCCCCTACTTCTTGGGTATTTTAAATCAGCATGTTGAAGAAGAGAGAGCAGTAACCCTCTGGTAGGTAGTCTGGGTGCTGGTATCATGTTCTATATTTGGCAAAATCTACATTTTTTTCCACTTAGCCAAGGCCACAAAGAAAAGATGATAAGAAATTGGAATTAAATATTTATTAGGGGTGGGGAGATACCTAAGCTGTACAAATCTTAGAAATATTTGCCTCACGGAAATAAAACCTCAGATAGCATCTTTAAAAACATAGTAATGTACAGGTTTCAGGTAACGTTTAGGAAATACAGGCTCCCATGCAGGACCCAGAAGCTACAGCAGGGCATTAAGCCCTATTCCATGCAGGACTTTGCACAACATCACTGGTTGTTATGCCCATGAATGCGGCTGGTTCTACTTCCAAGTTTCTGTTCTTGAGAATGTTTTTAAATGTTTAGATTTAAATCGCTAAATAATGCCAACTTCCACTTCACAATGTCTATGTTTTAGTCATTAGTTTCTTCATTGACTTACTCTTAATCGATCATATAGAGAGAGAATCAATAACTTTTATGAATATTTGGTATTTATAATTAACAAAGTTAAATCAAAATTAAATCAAAATACATATTTTTAAAAGAATGGTATATGCCATGTTGTATGTCAACTGACAGTTAAAAAAACTCATCAAAAATTCTCTAAAAGGGATGGAACTGGAGGGTATTATGCTAAGTGAGATAAGTCAATCAGAGAAAGACAATTATCATATGGTTTCACTCATATGTGGAATATAAGGAATAGTGCAGAGGACAATAGGGGAAGGGAGGGAAAACTGAATGGGAAGAAATCAGAGAGAGACAAACTATGGGAGACTCTTGACTCCGGGAAACAAACTGAGGGTTGTGGCAAAGGAGGTGGGTGGTGGGTTAGGGTAACTAGGTGATGGGCATTAAGGAGGGCACATGATGTGATGAGCACTGGGTGTTATGCGCAATTGATGAATCATCGAACATTGTATCAAAACTAATCGTGTACTATATGTTGGCTAATTGAATTTAAATTTTAAACAAAGAAAAAATTCTCTAAAGGAAAACCTCATTCAATTTTCTAGTGGTAGAACTTAAACTTTAAAAGTATGTTCATTTTCAAAAGATCCAATTTCTACGAATTATCTGAATTCTTCACTTCCTAATCTTAATGTTATCCCTAGAATTGTTTTAGTGTACATTTCAAGGCTGACTGGCCATGATTACATTCTGGTAAAAACTCTAAGTAGTCAGCCTTGTTTTCTAAGACTGAGCATCATTATTTTTTCTTCTATCAATTCTATTGTTTCTAAGTCTCTAGCTTAAAAAATCAATTTCCAGAGGGTTTTTCTTTTTTAAATTCACTTTCTTTTATGCCAACTTTTTGAAGCCAAAGAAAAGACAAGAAAGTATTTTTCATTTGACACCAACTAAAAATAATACCTCATTTCATGAAAATATTACTCATCATATAACATTTTCTGCCATATTTAGTATCATTAATAAAAAGAAAATCAGACAGTGATTATTGGTATCATGCATATGGCCTTAACTTATTAAAAAAAAAACAATGCCATAATTCAATTTAGAAGTATGTTTAATGAACATCTGCTATGTTCCCAATACTGTTCCCTGCCATCTGAGGCACGTTAGAAAAGCATATGTGTGTAATGAAATAATAGCACTTACAGATCTCAAGAGCTTCTAGAGGAAGCAAATATTCTAAATGTTTAACAATAATAAAACAAGTAGAGTAAGGGAACTTGTAACAAGTTGTTAAGTGAAATATTACCATCTTAATCATGGATGTACATGTGGGCCCATTACCTGTGATGGCTGAGGCATAGTGTCTAGTTATTTTTGTGTGCCTCAATCACATTGTGTCTGCCTCCTCAAATAAGTGTATTTCAAAGACCTTTGTATGTCTTCCATTCCTCCTCATTCAGAGAGTAGTCTGAGAATTTGTGCGGAGGACCTCACTGGGTGCTGGTCTCTGTAAGCATTTACTTTGCTTAGAAATTAGCATAAATGATCATAAAACTAAATGCCTGACTGAATAAAGCACACTGCTTCTTAGTACTGCTGTCTCATATAAGTTATCTTTTCCCCAAAAAATGAAATGTAGAATTTTTCTGCTTTAGTAACATGAAGGAGCTTTGAATTTTCTTTTTCATTAAGGGCAGTGATAATGGCCTTAGAATTCTAACCATACTTCAGCCTTTAGTAATAGCACTGTTTTATTAAATCACTTCTGTTCTTACCACTGTATGGAGTAAGAATTCTTTCCTTTGCAAGCCATTGTTTACTTGGATGGTGACCTGATTCTGTTTTGTTGAGAATTACATTGGATAATTCACCTCTTACTTGGTAGATAGGTAGATAAAAATAAATCAGCCTAGATAAACAGTACATTCAGAATATCCTTTAGATGTGCAAAACAGTTAGCCAACTCCTTCAATTCATTTAGATTAAGAATATTGTGTAACTCACTTGCTGTCTTTATTACAGACATTAGGATAAATAAATTATGTTAGCATGACTAATAGGTACTGCATGTGTATTTTATCTTCTGTTGTTAACACAAAATGCCATTTTGGCAATTTAAAATATGTCTAGGATAAGGAACACTTCATCTTCTTCAAGCCTCCTCAATAGAATACCAATTTCTGAGGAAGATGGAACATCCTAGAGATCCTGTGCTTCATTTCCTCCCCTCTCCTTTCCTCTCTTCCCCTTCCCTTCGCTTTCTCCCTTCATCTTGCTTCCCCCTTTCTTCCCCTCCCCCCCCAACTAAGCCTACTGTTCTTTGTTTTTATAGGAAGTTCAAAGACTGATTTTATTATTTGGCTGGAATTTCAGAATTTAGAGGCAAGGGGTGGGAGGAAGGGGACATTTCTATCTTTATTTCTTTCCCTGACAAAATGATCTTATCTTTTGAAAATGTGTCTCATCTGGGTATGTGTTTAGTTGCTCCTTTTATCACTGTTTTTCCAAATATGATGTAGTAATTGTACACTAAAATTACATAGCTTTTATACAAATTGAATTTCAAGTTTTCCATAATATTTGAAAATATCAGCTCTATTATAAAAACCATATTCACAAGGAATAAACACTAATGGAAAATATGTCTGAAATATAAATCAGCCAGCAACTGTTTCTAAAAGTGCATACATTTTGTAGTAATCATTTAAAGAGATCAACAGCCCAAGATCCAGTTTATGAAATAATCACCCAGAATAGAAAAGCTTGATTTATAGGAAGGTTTATGTCCCCTGATTATATCTTCCTTTTGCTAAACCGTTGCTTCTTTCCCCTGCCTTTATGGTGTATAATTTCTCCACTGTGTTATCAGCCAGATTTAAGCTCCTGCCTGCTTAAGACTTGTCTAATCTTTTCATACCACATGTGGAGAGTTTTTGAATTATTATTTGGGGTCTTTTAAGATGCTGTTAAGTCAGTTTAATCGTGAAGGATGCTAAAATGGACCACATACTGGCTGGAGGCTTCAGTTAGAATGGGAAGCCTATTTGCTAGACCACAACCCAATTATCCACAAAATCCTTTTATATTTGAGTTATGAGTAATATTCTTAGTCCATTATATTTACACTGAAAAGATGAGTGAAAACTACCCCCCAAGCTGAGTCACTTTAGAATATAGTATCTAGAGGAATAGGCATATTTGCTTTTTCCCTCCTTCCTTGGAGATTATATATATAATTCATTCATTCATTCATTCATTCTAATACGGCTCTACTTGTATTGTTGTTATGGAGGGAACTGATAAGTCTCTGAACATTCTCTGTCCAAACATTACTACCTGCATCCTAGGTCAAGTTTCTTAATCCTTGAGACCTCAGTTTCCCCAACTATAAATTGGAGATATGATTTATTCCTCCTCTTCTTAGGTTGTGAAGAAGAAATGTGATAGCATATGGGAAGCTCTTGAGTCTTACCTGGCATCTAGTAGGCAGTCAATAGAGAGAAACTCCCTACCCCAACAGGATCAAATGGAAACATAATCCCAATTGCCTTGCACTTACAAACTAAGTGGGATACTCAGTAGGTAATAAGGCTAATATAATACCTTATTGATAGTTTGGAACTGGCTCAATTACTATACAATCAGTCATTTATATATTTTATTACTTTTCCCCTAATTATCCTCTGCCTGTAATTTACCAGGCTATTATAGACCAGTTTGTCCTCTAATTTTGCCCAATATACATCTTTGCATCCCTAACTAAATTTTGAGGTCTTAAGATCAGAAAATACTATTATCCCATAAAATTGTCACAACATTGCCATTTTATGAATAGTTGGTTGCTTAAAGTTTGCTGGTAGAATCCAATCCATACTTAATATATGGCCGAGATAATAAATATCAGTTCTATTTATTTCATCATGCTTCTATAAATTAAGCAAACTAAGTAAATCATAGTACTGTCTAGCTCATTTATTTTATCATGTGAGCTGGTTTTCAATGATTAAGTGCACTGTGTGGTGATCTGAGTAAATATTTGGGATGACTGTGGTGGGAAAGTTGAGCATGAACCAATGAACAGTGGTTCAGTTGCATGGTCATGTGCATGACTGTAGGTTAATCATAGAAAGAAATAACGATAAGTACTGACATTCCATCTTTTCTCGGTAGTATCGAACCATGAGAGATGATGGACTCTGAAAAACAAACTGAGGGTTCTAGAGGGGAGGGGGTTGGGAGGATGGGTTAGCCTGGTGATGGGTATTGAGGAGGGCACATTCTGCATGGAGCACTGGGTGTTATGCACAAACAATGAATCATGGAACACTACATCTAAAACTAATGATGTAATGTATGGGGATTAACATAAGAATAAAAAAATTTAAAAAAAAAGATGAGAGACATTAAAGGCTTATGGTTTGGCATCCTCAGCAACAGAAGACTTAAGTAATCCATTTGGATTTAATGTCCAATTAGGTGAGGTATTATGTCTTTTATAATGAAATATAGTAGTGGAAGAATTAGAGATAGACTTGGGAGGATGTGTTTTTCAATCACACTAGAAGAGTTCAAAGCAAATGCAAGTCACCCTGTAGTTCATTCATGCATTTATTCATTCAATCAAAGATGATTCTTTTGTGCTAAGTTCTAGTCCTTCACTGTCCAGTATAGTAACTATTAGTCACATGTGTTTATTTAAGTTCATGTGCATTGAAGTAAAAAAAAAAAAAATTCAAAATTCAGGCACATTAGCCATATTTCAACTGTTAGGTAGCATTTAAAATTTAAATAAATTTGAAAACTAAAAATTCAATTCCTCAGCCTCATTAGCCACATTTCAATGGTTTATATATGCTATTGGCTACCACGTGGGATGGCACAGAGAACATTTCCATTATTGCAAACAGTTCTATTGGACACCATTAATCTAGACACTAATCTAGTACATGAGGATACAAAAGCAAGTCAGACATTATTCTGGCTTTCAAGGACTAATGGTCTAGTGGCAACTACTTTAAACAGACCATTAAAAACATTTAACAGATTAATCCTCTTTGAATGTTGAAAAAATAATTATGCATTGAATTAATATAAAAGATTTATTTTTAAAAGCCCACAGAATCTAGATCTGGATATATTCTCTGGTTCGTTACTTAAAGGTCTCTAAATATTTTCTCAGGTTAAAAACATGTAAGTATCTTTCAAAGCACAACTAAAGATGAAGGACAAAGATTACCTATTGCTTGAGTTCAACAGTGGGACAGTTTAAGTTCCATTCACCCAAAAGCTTCTGTTGGCTCAGTGTTATTTTCTTTTACTCTAAGCACAAAGCATAATTCAAGACTCTTCCACTCATATAACCAAACATCTAGAGAAGCTATCTGCTTGGTGAGAAATTATATAGAAATTATAATATCTATATTATATAGATAGGTAATACCTATAGATAGATATAATATATAATAATATCTATAATATAGAGCAATATTAGAGAGTACAAAGAAAAAGGACATGGAAATATAATAACAATGAGAAGTTTTTGAGAAAAGTGGGTATCCAGCCTGGGATAAAGAGGGTTCCCCTAAAGATAAGTTGATTTTGGGTTTAATTGCCTAGTTTGTTTATATACCCTACTAAAAATGAAAGTAGGTTGCTTGCTATACTGAATTAGAGCAAACTGGAGCTTGAGCATCTTTAGGGATATTGTCATCATGCCGGGGAAGCCAAATAAAACTCTCCTCCAAAGATAAAACAGCTGAGCTGAGCGTTTTTATGGAAATCCTTCAGTTATATCTGATTCTATGAAGAGCTGGTGAATGTGGCTAGTGAAAAATAAAGACAGAAAGAGTATCCTATTTTTACACATTTGTATTTGTACCTTTTCTTATCTTGAGAGGCTTTTTTAATCTATGCAGTTTATAAAAGCATTTATTGAGCACTTACTATGTGCCCAGTCCTCTATAAGGTAGAAAATAAAATAAGATGGACAGAATAATACCAAAAAAAATAGGGATGAAATTTTTGATGAAAATATATCTGTAAGATACATTGTTCTATATCATACTGTGGGATCAAATTATTTCCTCTTTTTTTAAACCTAAAGTTACAGTTAAAAAGTATTAGTGTATAAATACTATATAATTTAGTGCATTTATATGTTATGTTATTATAACACATAACATTCTATGTTATATATAGCACGTAGGCTATTTAATACACATATATGTTATACACACATATATATGTTGTGTTTTAGTGTGCAATATTAATGTATTTTAGAAAGGATCTCAAGAAACTTATGGGTGACCGACCTGATATGATACCCAACCAAAATTAAATCACTTCACAATTTTTTGGATTCTTTTTGCTGTGGCTTGTATTCTGCCTGCTGTAATATACGATAAATCTTACATGCTACACGAAAAGGCAATAAAATGACTATTGTTCTCTAACCCCAATGTTCCTGCATTATTATATTGTTTTAATAAAGATATTATTTCTACTTTGTAAGAAGATACCTAGGGAAAAGAAACCCATAACAGGTCCCTATTCTATGAAAACTGTTTTCTGTCTCAGCCCAATCTTCCCACACCTTGGGATGCCCCAAATAACATCCAATATAGGAGTTGAGTTGGGCCATAATTTCTGGTTACAGGATATTTGACAGGTACAGGGGATTGCCATGGATTGAAATTGAAAGATTTTAGGTGATAACACACAATTACTGTGTTTGATTGTAGCTGTTAAAAGCGGAGTCAAGATGTTGCCCATCCATGTTCAGGAGGAAATGATCATGGAGTTTGTATCAACTGGAAGTTAAGCAGTAGAACTCTGAGCCTATGGTTAATGCAAGTAACTTTTTAATTACCACCTTTTTTAAATCCATAATTGCTGTTCCAGGTCTTCTAAATGGAAGGAGAGTGAAAGGTGATTAAGAACAATAATTCAGAGGTCAGACTGGTTTTGAATTCTGGCTTTTTCACTTACTAGCTAACTGGGTCTGCTAAACCACTGTTTCCTCAGACATAAAAGAGAGACATCTTGCAGGAATGTTATAAAGCTTAAAAGAAAATCTGTAAAATGGATCATAATACATCGTCAAAAGATTATTCAGAAGATTAGGTTAGATGATTAGTGTAAAATACTTATCTGATCCTGGTACTTTGCCAATCCTCATTAAGGGTAGCTCTTATAATCATGCATTCCTCCATTGCTGGATTCTAATTATTCCTCATATAATCATGTTCTTTAACACTGCACATAATTTGTTCATTTCTATCTCTGTGCTTTTCATGTGTGTTTGAAATGATCTCCTTTTTTCTTTAGGCTATTTCATAAGTCTCTTCTACTTCTATTTTAAGATTTTACTTAAGATTTCTAAGAGCAGAAAGCCTACTCAAGCTAAGTCACCACATGGATCAGTCTCTTAGCCTGCATAATCTCATTTTTCACTCTCCAGATTTGTTTGAACTTTATCATGCCATTCATTCATTCATTCATTCATTCAACAAATATTCATTGTGTGCCCACAATGAGCTACCCTGTATTATCCAGTACTGGCAATTCAGCAGTAAAAAAGAAAGACAAAATACTCATCCTCATGGGGTATTTAGTTTGGTGATGGGAAGATACAATAAACAAACAAAAATACAGCTTGCAAAAGAATAAAACAGCTTATGGGGATATAGAATGAGGAGGATGGAGATGATTCTAGAAAGAAAGAAAGGGCATTTAAGGGGACATCTGAATGAATTTGGAGGGATGCCAGCAAAGATCTTGGGTGGAGACATTCCAGGCAGACACAAAAGCAAGTGCCCTGACCCTGGAGAGGAAGCACAAGAAGACCACCCACCATGCTGCAGGAAAGCAAGGGAGAGGGAGAACAGGAGACAAGGGTTGACAGGTGGTAGGGCCCAGCCAGGAAAAGCCTTGGAAGCCACAGTAAGGAAAGTAGATTTAATCCTCAGTGCAAAAGTATCTGTGCAGGAGGGAGTAATATAATCTAATTTTCCTTTTTAAAGTGGGAGTGAGACCAGAGAGGGGGCTAATGTAGTAGTTTAGTCAAGAGATGTTGATAGCTCAAGTTTTGGCTTTAGATTCAGGACACCTTTTGAAAGTAGGGACAAGTCTTGCTACAGGGTGTGGGATGGGAGAGAAGACAGGAGTCAAATTTACTCTTAGGTTTTTGACCTCAGAAGCTAGGTGAATCATGGGACCGCTTGTTGGGATCAGAAGACTGGGGAAGGAGCTGGCTTGGAGGGCATAAGGTTTCAAACCTTACGCCCTCAAACACATTAGGTTTGAATATTAAATGCGTGCAGGTTTTATTTTCTAATTAGACTGCATTTGAGGAAGGTGCCTAGTATTTTGAATATAAAAATAAGAGAAAATGCCACATACTGCTAGGCCAATGGCCAAATGCAATGTGGTATTTAGCTTCTAATAGTGGCAAAGCTGAACAATTGTTGGAAAAACATCGAAGAATTCCCCATTCTGTAAACATGTGCCCAGATATCCCTAATGAATGCACTGCAGGGATATGCACACTGCCATGCACAGCAGACATTCATAAATTTGTCCATAATAGAGAAGCTTCCTTCTCAGAAAGCCTCCCTACAGACCAGTGAAGTATAATTTGATGTGGCTGCTACCAGCAAGAAGTGCCTAAAGGAGCCTCTGATCTGCAGCCCAGTCTCCCAGCTGCCAAGATTTTCTGAGAAACCGATCCAAAAGGGACAAGTTAGTGCCAAAATAAATGTTATCCCAGAACCAGCTTGTTTTCTGACATGTATTTTGCCTGTGTTCACTAAACAGGAGATTGGATTCTAATGGGATGTCTGTTCACAGAAGATCCAGAGGTTGAGTCACCTTATCACTCTGGGACTGCGTTGGAATCTTACCAGCAGAAGCTGGGTTTAGGCCCGAGTGGCGACCACAGAATTAAGGAGGAATCTGCCTTTTGTCTTCCAACATCCCTTTTCTTTATCCTTTTCTCTGTCTGGGAGGGTCTATCTCATTACCTCAGAGCACCCAGAGTCTAAAACATTTATCCAGTGATCTGAAACATAATGTTGAAACCATATAGTAACTTTGACATTTTTGATCCCAATGATGGAATTTTGCAAAGAGTAAACTGGAATTCAGAGAGTTGAGACCAGTCCCAGGTGGGCCAGAGCACGGGTGGCTTCAGTAGGACTGTGTCTAGATTCCTGACCCAGGGTTTTTATGTTAAACAACTCTGCTGGCAAAAATTGTGTGTTTGCTTTTGTTTATGCTTTTTATTTTCTGAAAATGGATACAACACTAAACCAATAAGCAAAAGACATGGGTTCCAGATTGACGTGATCTCTATATCCTGCTGTATATTTTTGAGAAAATCACTTACTTTATTTATTTTTTTTTTTAAGTAGTTTTCATGTTCAGCATGGAGCCCAGTCTGGGGCTTGAACTCATGACCCTGAGATCAAGACCTGAGCTGAGATCAGAGTCAGCTGTTTAACCCCCTGAGCTACCCAGGCACCCCATCACTTACTTATTCTGATTCTCAGTTTCTTCTTATAAAATAGGGATCATATTGGCTGTATTACTTTCTTAGGCCTGCTATGACAAAGTGCCACAAATTAGGTTGTTTAAAACAACAGAAATTTATTCTCTTGACAGTTCTGGAGACTAGAAATCCATAATAAAGGTGTTAGCAGAGCCATGCTCCCTCTGTAAGTTTTAGAGAAAAATCCTTCCTAGTTGCTGACGATTTTTGGCAGTCCTTCTCCCATGTCCATTTCTCTGTGTCTCTTTTCCTCTTTTTATAAGAACACGCGTCATATTGGATTTAGAGCCCACCCCAACACAGTATGACTTCATTTGATTTAACTAATTGTATCTGCAAAGGCCTTTCTGGGGACACATGAATTTTCAGGGGATACTATCCAAAAGCCCCTACATATGCACTGCCCTACAAACCCCACAGATTGTTAGTAAGATTCCAAGTAATCTGAGTGAGGACTGAGCAAACTCTGAAGTATATGTATATACACACACACTTTTAATTAATGAAGAAGTTACATTTTTCATTAAAAAAATAATAATCTCAGGCGCCTGGGTGGCTCAGTTGGTTAAGCGACTGCCTTCGGCTCAGGTCATGATCCTGGAGTCCCGGGATCGAGTCCCGCATCGGACTCCCTGCTCGGCGGGGAGTCTGCTTCTCCCTCTGACCCTACCCCCTCTCGTGTGCTCTCTCTCTCATTCTCTCTCAAATAAATAAATAAAATCTTAAAAAAAAAATAATCTCAGTCATCTCTCAGGCAGAGAAGTACTAAGAAACATCCTTAGTTTCCTTAAAATCATACTTGATTATGCTCCTACCTTCTTCCTTTCTCCAGAATTCTAATCCTGCCTTGTAGGCTGTGGGACATAGTGTTTTCTGAATATTAAGGACCGCAAACCACTCAGGTCGCCCTAAAGGGACTAACAAGTGAAAGAATCATCTGGATAATGAAGTTTGCAGAAGCTGCCCGTGAGAACGGTTACCAACCGCATGCTCAGATTCCCAGGGTTTGATCTTCAGTTGATAAAAGTCCCACGAGCATTTCCTCCTGAACAGTGATGGCAACATGTTGACTGTGATTTTAACAGCTACAACCTAAAGCAGCAATTGTGTGTCATCACCTTAAAATCTTACATGTTCGGCCCATAGCAGTCCCCTGTACCTGTGAAATATCCTGTGAGCAAGAGTTCTGGCCCAACCCAACTCCCATGATAGAAATCATAAAGTTAAACGTGTCAAACTTAACACTGTCTGAGCTTGGATTTGAACCTAGCATAACATTCCTGCCACAATACTGATGTGCCAGTGAGTGTGTCCGTGTGTGTGTGCGTGCGTGTGTGTGTGCGTGCGTGTGTGTGAGCGTGCATGCGTGTACAAACTAAGATTAACGATGATCATTTCAAGGCAATAGAAAAAATAATTAATTGAAAGGTAACTGCATTTTAACAATTCTTTAATGAGTTAAAATTCCTATTACTTCAAAAAACACAGCCATGATAGAATAATGTTTTTTTAAAAAATCCCAACATTATTGTGCTTAAGCCAATCTGAATGAGTTATGCTAACTCTACTGCTGAGGAACATGCTAGGTATATAATTTGTACTCCCTGTTATAAATCACTTACTTGATATTAACCCTCAGTCTGCTGCCTTGATTCAAAATCTTATCCCACAACCTTGCAAGGAAATAAAAAATAATTATTATTACTTCCATTTTTCAGTGGGGCTAGTTGGCTTGTAGTTCATGCAAGCTCTTCACAAAAATACTTAAGACTCCCAGAAATAACTTGCTGCTACCTCTGGTGTTATGTTTCATCATTTAATATATTTAACCACAAATAAAAATGTAATTATAGATTTAACGTATCACTGACTTATTTTAGATTATGCCAATAGCTTGATTAATTTTGTCACTTTAAATGTGTTTTGTTCTATATCCTCTTACAATTTAATGCTCTTATAGTAATTTTGGCACTCTCTTTGGAAATACTGAGGTTTTCCTCCATTCCAATCTGTGAGTTCTTGAATTAACCTAGACTGCCTATATCTGCCATGTTCAATATGGTAGCTACTAGCCGTAAGTGGCTGTTAAGCACTTGAACCACGGCGTGCCCACATTGAGGTGTAAAGGTAAAGATAAACACTAGATGTTAAAGACTTAGTATGGAAAGAGTGTAAAATATCATATTAACAAAACTTATATTGCTTATAGTTTGAAATGATAATATTTTAGATATATTGGGTTAAAGATTATTATTAAAATTAATTTTACTTATTTAATTTTTACTTTTTGAATGTGGTGACTAGAAAGTTTAAATTACTATGAGCATTCATGGCTCACATTATATTTATACTGAACAGTGATGACTTAGATGTATATACTCTTCTGTCTTACATCCAACTAGGAGGAAGTCAAGAAGGTGGCCAATGTGATATTAAGTTGAGTTTGGGAGTTACTGAACTACAGTGGTTAAATTTAACCCTCCTCGAAGAAATATTTCTTAAAGTCTTACCTAAATAGCATTCATAGTTAACCATTATTTTCCTTATTTGACTCCACATTAGTGGGCATCATAATCAATAGCCTTTGAATGTTTGAGTCAAAGGCATTTTTTTTCCTGTTGGCCTGACACTTTATGGGACCAAAGAAAATAAAAGCAAAGGAAGTAGGGCTTGGGGAGAGAAAGGAAGCCCTTGATCCAGAGCAGCTCACCAGTGTCCCTGTGTTCAGTTTTACTTAAAGTCTTTGTCCAACTTGTGTGAGATGATTTACTGCTGAAGTCTATTTGTCTTCCTGCTGCTATCTCTGAGCAAGCCTAAATCTTCCATGTGGTTAATAAACTTCTTATCTTTTGAATACTGAAAATAAAATAAACTTAATCCTCAGGGTGGTTCAGTCAGCAGACCGGGAGCCTTTTAGATGCTTCTTAGAGATAGAGGACAGCTAGGTTTTCTGCCCTGTGCGATTATCAATCTTCCCCTCGCATGCATGTATGTGTAAGGGTGTTAAAGGTGCTTCTCAGTGATAAATGTCAGTGGAATCGCAAAGTGAATATTAATTTCAGTATTGTCAAGGTCAGATGTGTACCCAGATTCATTGTTATTGGCATTTTTATTGTTGCTGCTGTTAGGAAAGATATTTTATCTTGGGCTCTTTTTGCAAGAGTCAGGAGAGAAGGGGAACAAAATTTCTTAACATGCATCTACATTACTCAAAGAAAAGTGCCTTGGCACAGCCTGATCTATTAATTGGGGTAATTATTTTGAGTGCCTTAAGAAAGATCAAAGTGT
The DNA here is from genome assembly GCF_002201575.2 of Neomonachus schauinslandi. NCBI lineage: Eukaryota > Metazoa > Chordata > Mammalia > Carnivora > Phocidae > Neomonachus > Neomonachus schauinslandi. Next base: position 21,596,854 of record NC_058416.1, on the reverse strand, counting down.
GGGTTTAGAGGAGCTAAGGAAGGTGGGAACAGAACAAACAGATGATCACAAAATCTTGAGACTAGCTTATGTACCTGAAAAGTGGCTCACTATGTATGTGGAAAAAGGAAGAAAAAAAATCAGGAGAAATAAATAAAGAAGAGAAAAAGTCTGTGATGAAACCGTTCATTGAGGTCGGGTATGAAATTATCCAGCTAGGAGCTCAAGAAATTAAAAGAGAAATGAAGATGAAGAAAAATATTAGATTATGACTGTCCATCTGGGGATAAATAAGCCATTGGACATGTCTGTATAGAGTGAATTACCTCAAACCCCACAGTGGGTACCAGCATTGTGATATTCATCTGCCAACACACCACACCCACGCACCTGACTGGTCTAATTTTAGTCTAGTATTAATGATCTTAGTGAACAACACCAGAAACATCCAGCTATGCAAGTTAGAAATAGAGGAGTCACTCCTGGTGCCTCCACCCTCCTCACTGCTCTATCTCCAATACATCCAATGCTGCTGATTTTACCCTCCATATAGCTCTTGAATCCCTCCCACTACCATTGTTCTAATTCAAGCTGTCAATCATTGTCTTTTGTACTATAGAATATTTTCCCAACTGGGCTCCCAATACCCACATTCACCCCCTTCAATTTATTCTTTATGTAACTGACAGAGTACAAAATGCTTAAACTCATCAATTCTGTTCTGATTCTTAGAATAAAAGATCAAAATCTTCCCAAGGCCTTTAAGATTTAGTATGGTCTCACCCCAGCAATCTCTCTCACCTCATCTGAATCCCTCTTCTCCTGGTTCCTTGTGTACTGCAACCTTAGATTGTAAATTCTATGGAAGTTTTCACTGTTTACCCCATCAATTCTTCCAATGTCTGGCACACTGTAAAAAAATTACTTAATATTTATTGAGCACTTCCTTTGTGCCAGATGCTATTCATTAATTATTTATTATGAATCTCCACAACAAACACATGGGGTAAGTATTAGTATTAAGCCCATTTTAAGATAAGAAAAATTAAACTCAAAGATATTAACTAGCTTGACCCCAGCCACCTAGCCTGAGCAAGGGTACTGGATTTGAACCCAGGTCTTTCATTCTGGACTCCATACTCTTTACTGTTAATCTCTCTCTCCAAAGCTTATTTATTTAAATGGGATCTATTGGCATCTCCTGAATCAGAGAAGCTCAGATCTCCAACTTCTGTGAATCCTATGTGTTAGGAGGATAGAGTTCTAAATTTCTTCCTTAACTTATGGTCCCTCCCAAAAGAGCCAGTTTACCCAAGGCAGTTCCTTATCTTTTAAAGCCTAGGAATAGATAAACAATAAATCTCTTCCCCAAAGAGATAGTATCTTTTTAAGATGGGATCTTTTTGTGGTAATGTAGAGAAACCTGCTCACTTGACTATCTGAAAAAGATTGCCACTTCCTCTTCTTTAGTAACTGGCAGCAGGGCTCTTTTATAAAAGCAATCTATACAAGTCATTTATTGCTCTATTAAAGCTACAAACATCAAATATTGATTCTTCCCATACTGACCATAATACAAACCAACTTTGAGAAAGGTTGCCGGGATTTAGTTACATTACCACCATGGGAAACACTCCAGGTTGCACACAAGCTAAGGACACCTGCTTCTCTGATGCACATCTATTTATAAATGTCAGAGAACTGACATTTTTGGGTGCAGAAATACAATCCTGAAGTATATATGAGTCTCATATGAATGTGAAGCAAGCAAGAGGTCTGTGCATGCCTTTCCGAGGAATTTCTGCTTGCAAATCTTCTGTAAGAATTAAACATAAATTTATGGTCTGTATAATAACAGTAAAAGTAACTCTATGTGGAGTATTTATGAGGAGGTTGAAAGGCTTAACTTTTAGATATTATTATGACACAGCAGGCAAATCTCCACTCTCTTACCAGACACTCTCTTGGCCACATTTAATTTGTAAACATAATCATGATTCAGGACTCATGCTATACCTTACACAACTATGGAGTGCTATGTTTCCTATTTCCCTTTCACATTCATCATTTCCTCGTGGTCTTCCAACTATCTTGAGTATTAAGAAGAACAAATATTCCTTCCTCCAATTATCTGATGAGGGAACCAAACTATGGAAAAGTTTAAGGGACTTGAGTCCAGGTAACAGTAATATTATCTACCATGTTATCTGGAACACTTGCTTCTCTATATAGCCTCATATAATCCTAGTTTAATCCTAGGATTTATTTCTATTATTTCTATTTTCCATTATTTCTATTTAAAATTTCTTTCTTTTTTTTTAAGATTTTATTTATTTATTTGACAGAGAGAGAGAGAGAGAGAGCACAAGTAGACAGAGTGGCAGGCAGAGGGAGAGGGAGAAGCAGACTCCCCGCTGAGCAGGGAGCCCGATGTGGGACTCAATCCCAGGACCCTGGGATCATGACTTGAGCAAAAGGCAAATACTTAACCAACTGAGTCACCCAGGCGCTCCCCCATCCCATCTTTCAAGAAAAACTTGTGTCATCTTTAATTTAGTTCACTTTGGAATTCTTCTCATTATCTTCACTTAGAGGCCTTATTGTCAGAAACCTTCCCCAAGCTATATAGCAGTTCTTCTATTTACCAGCTTGTAAATTCTATTCTGAAAAAGCTAATTTTAAGGCCATTACCCATCAAATTCATTCACACCCATGTATACTGATTCATCAGATTCCTTCTTCACACCTGAACTTCCTTGTCCTTCCTTTTTCCATCAGTGCAATTCTTTTTTTAAAATTATTTTATTTATTTGAGAGATAGAGTGTGAGAGCATGCCTGTGAGGGGAGGAGGTGCAGAGGGAGAGTAGACTCCTCCGAGCAGGGAGCCCCAGCTGGGCTTGATCTAGTGACCCTGAGGTCATGACCTAAGTGGAAATCAAGAGTCCGATGGCCAACTGACTGAGCCACACAGGCACCTCCATCAGTGCAATTCTTAATTGTTCTTCAAGAAACGTTTTTGACCAAATTCCCGTAACCATCCCTAATTACTATATACTTCATCAATAGATATATGTCTAGAATTCTTATATACTTCATTGTCTTCCCAGAGAGGTTTTAATCTTGGTTATATATGGTTTGTTGGTCATATCTAGGTGTTTCCTGTAGTGTCTTTTCTTTACTAAATTCCTTGAAAATTTCTACCGTAATAAAATATTTCACAATACTGAAGGTAGCACTGTATCCTAAACACATAAAAAGTATAATTAGACTTTAAAATCAGCTGGCACTTTTACCTAAAATGGAATGTAACACAATGGAAAGTAACTGAACCCAAGCTATTCTGGAAAAAGAAATTATAAGGGAAAAAAAAAAAGCCAGTGTGCTTTTAAGTTTATATTACATCTAGCCTGCAGGAACATGGAAACTTAAGCACATTTGGCTAAAAATTTAAGTTTTTAACGTCAACGTTTGGTATCTTGTAAGCAATTTCCTAGATCATAAAAACAATTGCTTTTGACATGACTTAGAAATCTCCGATTTAAATGGTTTGAGACCTCAATCATGCAGTCAGGAATCTACATTCTCCATTACATTTTGCATTTCTAGGCCTTGCCTGTTTTCTAAAGTGAAGTTAAAAATACTCTGCTTACTTCACCAAGGCTATTTATTACTTGACTATGTCAGGGAAAACCAGAGCTATCCCACGAAAAAGAACTTATATTGAAGTCAATTTCTGAAACCACTTTTTTTTTATCAAACTGCTTCTACTTCTAGTTCTAAGAAGATTACTTTCAGTATTATTATTTTTCAGAGAGACTCATTAAAGTTCTTCTCTACTACACTGTCAAAAATATCCATCATTTGAAATATGAGCATATATGTGTATATGTGTGTGTATATGTATATGATATGTAAGTCATATATATCACACATGTTATATATATATGTGTGTGTGTATAGATGTCTCTATATTTCTCTACACACACACACAGTGACATAGTTGAGTATATTGTGAGTTAGCAGATGCCACCTATTAAAACCCTAAATAAAATGATCAGGCAATAACCACTTCCTCCAACCTAGTCTAGTCAGACTTCTGTAGTTTTGTAATAGAAACCCACCCCATAGTTTGTGCTTCCTTCTTGCCAAATCACTGTCATATCTCCTAACTACGTATAGTTCAGTCAAGTTTCATTATGTTAATAATTACATTGCCCACAGGCTTTTTGATGTTGCATTCCCCATACAGAATAGAAACAGATTTCATAGAAATATCATTAAAGCTGTTAACTACAGGAGGAAAAAAAATCAAAGAGGCAATCAAAGCATGCACTTTATTATCAATAAATGCAAATCGTTTCAGGAATGGCTTGCATTTGAAACACATTCAGTTAGGAGATCATCAGCAATGGAAGCCTCTGTTTAAATAAGAGCTTTGTGGCCTAAATCCATTTAGATCACTATAGACAATTACTTAGATCCGTTGCTATCCATTTTAAACAATGAACTCAAGAATCATTTTTAAATTAACAAATGAATAAGGAGGTAAAATCATGCTCAGAATTTTGGCCTGATTTGAAGACATGTGAATTATAGCTCATTATTTGAATGACAACACATGTGATTTTTTCTTTTCAAATGCACTAGTACTTTAGTTCCATTAAAAAAAAAAGATTTGGTATCTGTTAAATTGATGATTTAGGAACAGTAGGACACATTGTACTACATAGTCATGTTGAAAAGACTTTAAATATTCAAATGTTCAACTACATATTCTCTGACACTAACATTTGTCTTCATTTCGGACTTCCAGCTGAGAAACATCAGTATAATGTTGAAAAGACATGAGCCTCATTCAGTATTATGAAGCCAGTAGCATGTTTTGATCCTTCTAAAGCTTTTTCTATAAAAATCTTATATTTACATTCTTATTTAGAAGGGATTATTTAAACTCCCAAAATATTTTTAGAACCTTATATTTGATAAACTAATTTATATTTTAGTCTGATTAATACAAATACCAAATTACTTACAGTAAAAAGGTGTCAGGAAGGTAGATGTGTAGAGAGATAGTAGAATAGAAACAGCAAGAGAAAGGCAGAAAAAGAAAAAAGGTCATATATGCTATGTGACTTCTTGATCAGCAAAAGCTCTACCATCTTGAAAACCTAAAATATTTGATGAATTAAACCAGATTAATTCAAATGCCTTGAATTGCCTATGATTTAGAAAATGAAATAGAAAAAGTCTATTTCTTAAACATGTTTCAGCTTTTGAATTTTATTAAAAGTTGAAGATGTCTCTTTAAACTGAAATTATTGCCATATTTCCCATCATAAAATAATTAACAATCATTACAAATGAATCAATATTAAGGAATCATTGGTTTGGGTGCTGGGTGGCTCGGTCAGTTAAGCATGACTCTTAGTTTTGGCTCAGGTCATGATCTCATGGGTCAGGAGATCCAACCCTGCATGCGGCTCTGCACTCAGCAGGGAGTCTGCTTGAAGAGTCTCTCCCTCTCCCCCTCTCCCCACTCGTGCATGCATACGTGCACGCACTCTCTCTCTCAAATAAATAAATAAATCTTAAAAAAAAAAAAAGAATCATTGGTTTTCAGAGCCAAAAGAAGCCAGAGATATTATCTAATCCATTGGGAGCTACCACTTGGGGAATCATAGACCCTAATGATGGAAACTATGGGCACTACACCTAAAAAATGTACACAGTACATTCTTGAAAATGTGCATGCAGTTTCAGGGGCTCCATGGACTCCTTGATGCCAATGACTGGTCTTTATCATAAGTAAAGTAGGGGCAAGAAACTATACTATCTGACCCTCATCTTAATCAATTATAGCTCATTAAACTGATAGTCTCTCCTCTTTCTCCCTCTTTCTCTCTATCTCTTGCACTTGTGCACACACATACACTCTCACATATACAATACAAACACACATTCTGTCTTCAGTATGATTATATATGATAAATGATGCTGTATTAAAGATTCAGCTAAGGGCGCCTGGGTGGCTCAGTTGGTTAAGCGACTGCCTTTGGCTCAGGTCATGATCCTGGAGTCCCGGAATCGAGTCCTACATCAGGCTCCCTGCTCAGCAGGGAGTCTGCTTCTCCCTCTGACCCTCCTCCCTCTCATGCTCTCTGTCATTCTCTCTCTCACAAATAAATAAAATCTTAAAAAAAAATAAAAAATAAAAAATAAAGATTCAGCTTTTATATGCCATTTTGGGGGTTAATATCCAATAAGGTCTCATTATAAAGTGCTCTGTTACATGATACATTTATATATACAGTGAGAAATTACTGTCCCCAGTGAAAATAGTGACATGTAATACAACTCATTCCCTCCAACATAAGTATTTAGTTTGTTCTTAGGTGCAGGTGCTATAATGAATTTCTACTGAAATGAAATATTGACATTTAAAAAGGTGGTTGGTTGAGCTGACGTTGATTGATGAGTTACTTGCATAGATTATGCATCTATTCTGAAATCTTGCCATTCTTTGAAGAGATAGGTAACTCTGATAGAGATGAAGAGAAATTAGATGCAGTTTGCCACAAAATTATTGTCCAACTGAGGGGATCAGTGGAGATTATTAAAGACATCTTGGAAATGATGAGCAGTTAAGGCCATTAAGTTTCTTGACTGACATACTAAAATGTAATGAAATGGAAGGCTGAAGCTGTTAACTGTATCGATTTCACATATAATTCCCATTGTTGAACATTTTTTGTTTCTCTTTTTCTGTCTCTCCTAATATGCATATAATACATCACATATACAAAACTATATGAGCTTGCTTAAATATATAGATATAGATCTGAATAAATACACAAATATATACATGCATACCTCCATAATTAACATAAAACACAGTATATTATCCACACACCTACGTTTGGGCTATAATTCAAAAGGAAAATATTAGGGAATTCACGAATTTAAATGTATAGCACTGTTGTGAAGAAAAATAAGCATGTACTAGCATAAATAATCTTGACACGAGTCAGGAATGTTGTAAAGAAAAATATTCCATACGCAGGCAGTATTTTGGTCTTAATATATGATGAATGTATCATTTGATGTTAATTCTTTGATGTTTTAATGTTTATATTTACTTGGGACAACAACAACAACATCATGGTATTTTAATTTTAATACATGACAATGTTAAAGAAAATCAACAAATGCAATCAGATCATAAATTATATTTTAAAACAAAAAGTTGAAGTAGGAAATAGTTTAGTACAAAGATGCAATCTTTTTTCAGAAAAAGCCAAGTGGAAACCTTACAACAGCAAATAGAATGTTGTCATTTGGCTGGAATTGATGAAAACACATACTGCTGTTAGCGCACACTTACACCAAATGCTTTGAATGTTCTTTTTTTACTTCTGGTGTCTATTATCTCTGCTTAAAATTCTTCTGGAATCCCAAGCACATGTTTTTCCCTGATACTGTCTAATGACCATTAGGAAGGGAGAATAATTCAATTGTGAACAGACAACCAGAGTAGGCACTACCAGTGTGAACTGAATCTCAATTACTTACCACCTGATGTTGTCTTATAGGTAACCAAGGTATATATGCATATAAACAAATCACACAGTGGTCAAAGTGTACCTAGGTTCATGTTCATACAACAAACATGGACATATATACCAACTTTAGTTCTCATCAGGTATGTTAGGAAAACACTGTTTTCTGATCACTTGGAGTAACAATCCTGAATTAACAAAATCAAACGAGTTAGACTATGCAGAGTAGCTATTTTTATTTTAGGACTGTTGTTTAAAGATATTATTTATTTGTCAGAGTGTGTGTGTGTGTGTGTGTGTGAAAGAGAGAGAGTGCAAGCAGGGCTAGCAGCAGGCAGAGGGAGAAATGGGTTCTCCACTGAGCAAGGAGCCCGACGTGGGACTTGATCCCAGGACACTGGTATCATGACCTGAGTCTAAGGCAGACGGTTAGCTGACTGAGCTACCCAGGCATCCCTAGGCTTGTTATTTAGGGTTACGTTTGATAATTGTATACAAATTATATACATTTGACTCATGCTTATTGAATATGTTGCGTATGCCTAGCACTGTGTATATCCTTGTGGAGAAGACAACTGCTCCTATTATTTGGGAAACTAAATGGAGTGTTTTGACCATTCTCCTGACAAGAAGCCTGGACACTAAGCAGCCCTCCCTAGGCTCATCAAGGGAGGAGTGTGGCCTATTGGTAGTCTTTGTGGGGATGCTGCCTTGAGCTGTAGACATCTGGGTAGTCTGTCTATTCTCCCCATGATGCCTAATTGAAGTGGCTACGAGGCTGGCATAGACCTAGTCTGGTGGGCTGTGTACTCCCATCCCGACTATGCTAGGTGGCTCCCTCAGCTTGGCCTTCCAGATTCTCAGGTGGCTTGCTCTTCTTCCCATTACCCCCTTGTGTTCCAGTGGAACAGATGAGCAGAATCTTCCCAAACATTGTCTTCCCTTCCTTTCTCCAATAAAGGGAGACTCAGTCATCTCCTAGGCCTTTTGGAGTCATTCTGCCTTGGGAAACCTTCCTTGAATGTGGCCATTTTTAAATCTTAGTCTTGAGTTCCAGAATGAGCCATGTTTTTAGTAAGCAGTGCCCTTTTAGTTTAGCCACAGGAGAGCTAGAAGGAGCACATTCAGTTAATACTTTATACATCACTGGGCCACAAAGGATATGCTCTGTGAAATTTAAAAATCCTGGTTAGGGGCGCCTGAGTGGCTCAGATGCCTTCAGCTCAGGTCATGATCCCAGGGTCCTGGGATCGAGCCCCGCATTGGGCTCCCTGCTTGGCGGGGAGCCTGCTTCTCCTTCACCCTCTACTGTTCCCCCAGCTTGTGCTCTCTTGCTCTCTCTGTCAAAGAAGTAAATAAAATCTTTAAAAAAAAAAAATCCTAGTTATGTCACATTCAACATGTAACTCAAGCAGGTCACTCAGTCTCAATTCTCTTGCTCCTTTCTTTGTCTCTCTTTCTTAGAAAAATAATAGATTCCAAATCAGACAACCTCCCCTCTTAAAATGTTTGTATTGTCATTGTGAATATATCAATAATCATAAAAGCATGAAAATTACAATTTTTTATTACTGTTCTTTAAAACGTTGTACTTTGAAAATCCAGTTGAACAATGTCAGTGGGCAAGCTTTTCTTTTGCGTTTTTTCCCCCATGATGCAAAATGTTTCCTTCATTATAATACAGTTCTAATTGTATCACTATGAACTTTGACACAGGCAAGACTCCCCATTGTTGTATAGTATTGTCTACTAAAGTCACCTTTGTGAAATAAAGAATTTTCCATAGAAAAATTACCCCTTCCTGGAATAGTACCAAGGTGAGGGCCCTCTCATAAAGTGTCTGTCAGAATACAACTCTTTGGGAACCAGAATTCTCCCTATGGAAGAAAGGACATAAAAGGAATGGGGAATGCAAGAATAAACTCTATAGAGATGGGTTGGAATGGGAGGTATCTCTGTAGAGTCGTGAAAAATATATGTGTGTACCTGTATATTTGAGTATATGTATGCATGAATGCATTTCTGTATGTATAAGTGTATATACATTCCTGTTTCTCATTCACCAATAGGACCTAGAAGCAAGACACCCAAGTAGCAATGAACATAGCTAACACCTAGATCTTTGTCTTGAATATCATTCCCCACTAAAAGGAAGGAGACATCTCTGAAAAATGTTTGATTCCAGAACTGAGGCAGGATCAAGATGAGCTTGGAATATATTATGCTAAGAAGACAGGAAGTGTTCCAATAAATGATGAGACATGTTACAAGGACAGAGGAGCCAACTTAAAGAGGACCTCACTGGCCAAATTTGAACTGGACAACTTGAACACCAAAATAATTAGGGACAATTATGAATTATAGACCATAAAAAAGTAGAAATACATGTGCCCATGCCAATAAGATATACATAAATAGAAATGTGGGTTCTTGGGGCATCGGTTAAGCATCTGACTCTTGATTTCAGCTCATGTGATGATCTCAGGATCCTGAGATTGAGCGCCACATGGGGCTCCATGCTTAGCACAGAGTCTGCTTGTCCCTCTCGCTCTGCTCTCCCCCTGCTTGTGCACGCTCTCTCTCTAAAATAAATAAATAAATAAAATCCTAAAAAAAAAAAGGAAAATGGGTTCTTGTTTATTTATTTTTTTTAAAGATTTTATTTATTTATTTGAGAGAGAGAGAATGAGAGAGAGCAAGCACATGAGAGGGGGGAGGGTCAGAGGGAGAAGCAGACTCCCCGCCGAGCAGGGAGCCTGATGCGGGACTCGATCCAGGGACTCCAGGATCATGACCTGAGCCGAAGGCAGTTGCTTAACCAACTGAGCCACCCAGGCGCCCCTGGGTTCTTGTTTATAATAGAATGTTGAGTGCCACATGGTTAATGTGGAGGAAGTGCTTGAATAAAAAAAACACATTTTGTAACCACCATGCTGAAAATGGATTTATCAAAAACTATAATAGGTGCTAATTCTAAGGGATTTTGATAAATAATATGATATTTATATGGTCCTGACATAGTATCTCCCCACAAATTGCCTATTGGTTGTAAGCAGTAGAGCAGGGTTTTGGGGTCAGGAGGGATACAGGGGAACCAGTTAACTTTACAGTGGAGAAATCTGGCAGCACCTTGACCAGGTATTCAGAACTAATATAACAAACCAGGAAGGGAGAGAGGTCTTATGCCTCTGGACATGATGCCCTGAGGAGACAGACATCACACATGTTTCATTTCAGTCGAGAATGTATAACCGAAATCCAACACAAAGAAACAAAAACAAACCCCGAATAAGTAATCTATTAATTTAAAAAAAAAGACTATAGTCTTCAAAAGTATAAATGACCTAAAAGATAAAGATGGGCATTGGAAATCTTCCCGCATAAAGCTAACTAAAGGGATAATGACAGTGAAATGCAAACTTGACCCTAGACTGGATCCTGAACTGGAGAGGAAAATGCTACATAAATTACATTATGGGGTCAGTTGACACAATTGGAATGCAGATGATGATTAGGTGAAAGTATTATATTAGTATAAAATGCACTGAAGTTCATATTATTCACATACACATTAATGCTTAGGAAATATGCATTTGGGGGTAGAGAGCCATAGTTTGTGTAACTTCATCTGAATAGATAGATTCAGATTTTCTGTCTCTGTATCTCTGTCTGTTTCTCTTTATATGATAAATGCAACATATATGTATATATGGAGAGAGAGATAGAGAATATATGTATACCTGGGTAAAGGGAACATGGGTGTTCTATGTACTATTTTCATTCTTAAAATTTTCTATAGGTTTAAAATGATTTTCAAGTAAGTTTTTTTTTTTTGTTCATCCAAGGGTGTTTATTTTTTTTTATTCTTATGTTAATCCTCTACATTACATCATTAGTTTTAGTTATAGTGTTCCATGATTCATTCTTTGTGCATAACAACCAGTGCTCCATGCAGAAGGTGCCCTCCTCAATACCCACCACCAGGCTAACCCATCATCCCACCCCCCTCCCCTCTAGAACCCTCAGTTTGTTTTTCAGAGTCCACGGTCTCTCATAGTTCGTCTACCCCTCCGATTTCCCCCCCTTCATTCTTCCCCTCCTGCTACCTTCTTCTTCTTCTTTTTTTTTTTTCTTAACATATATTGCATTATTTGTTTCAGAGGTACAGATCTGAGATTCAACAGTTTTGCACAATTCACAGCGCTTACCAGAGCCCATACCCTCCCCAGTGTCTATCACCCAGTCACCCCCTCCCTCCCACCCCACCCCCCACTCCAGAAACCCTCAGTTTGTTTCCTGTGATTAAGAATTCCTCGTATCAGTGAGGTCATATGATACAAGTCTTTCTCTGTTTGACTTATTTCGCTCAACATAATACCCTCCAGTTCCATCCACGTCATTGCAAATGGCAAGATCTCATTCCTTTTGATGGCTGCATAATATTCCATTGTATATGTATACCACTTCTTCTTTATCCATTCATCTGTCGATGGACATCTTGGCTCTTTCCACAGTTTGGCTATTGTGGACATTGCTGCTATAAACATCGGGGTGCACGTACCCTTTTGGATCCCTACTTTTGTATTTTTGGGGTAAATACCCAGTAGTGCAATTGCTGGATCATAGGGTAGCTCTATTTTCAACTTTTTGAGGAACCTCCATACAGTTTTCCAGAGTGGCTGCACCAGCTTGCATTCCCACCAACAGTGTAGGAGGGTTCCCCTTTCTCCGCATGCCTGCCAACGTCTGTCATTTCCTGACGTGTTAATTTTAGCCATTCTGACTGGTGTGAGGTGGTATCTCATTGAGGTTTTGATTTGGATTTCCCTGATGCCGAGCGATATTGAGCACTTCTTCATGTGTCTGTTGGCCATTTGGATGTCTTCTTTGGAAAAATGTCTGTTCATGTCTTCTGCCCATTTCTTGATTGGAATCTTTGTTCTTTGGGTGTTGAGTTTGATGAGTTCTTTATAGATTTTGGATACTAGCCCTTTATCTGATATGTCATTTGCAAATACCTTCTCCCATTCTGTCCGTTGTCTTTGGTTTTGTTGACTGTTTCCTTTGCTTTGCAAAAGCTTTTTATCTTGATGAAGTCCCAATAGTTCATTTTTGCCCTTGCTTCCCTTGCCTTTGACGATGTTTCTAGGAAGAAGTTGCTGCGGCTGAGGTCAGAGAGGTTGCTGCCTGTGTTCTCCTTTAGGATTTTGATGGACTCCTGTCTCACATTGAGGTCTTTCAACCATTTGGAGTCTATTGTTGTGTGTGGTGTAAGGAAATGGTCCAGTTTCATTCTTCTGCATGTGGCTGTCCAATTTTCCCAACACCATTTGTTGAAGAGACTGTCTTTTTTCCATTGGACATTCTTTCCTGCTTTGTCAAAGATGAGTTGACCATAGAGTTGAGGGTCCATTTCTGGGCTCTCTATTCTGTTCCATTGATCTATGTGTCTGTTTTTGTGCCAGTAGCATGCTGTCTTGATGATGACAGCTTTGTAATAGAGCTGGAAGTCCGGAATTGTGATGCCGCCAGCTTTGCTTTACTTTTTCAACATTCCTCTGGCTATGCAGGGTCTTTTCTGGTTCCATACAAATTTTAGGATTATTTGTTCCATTTCTTTGAAAAAAGTGGATGGTATTTTGATGGGGATTGCATTGAATGTGTAGATTGCTCTAGGTAGCATTGACATCTTCACAATATTTGTTCTTCCAATCCATGAGCATGGAACATTTTTCCATTTCTTTGTGTCTTCCTCAATTTCTTTCATGAGTATTTTATAGTTTTCTGAGTACAGATTGTTTGTCTCTTTGGTTAGATTTATTCCTAGGTATCTTATGGTTTGGGTGCAATTGTAAATGGGATCGACTCCTTAATTTCTCTTTCTTCTGTCTTGTTGTTGGTGTATAGGAATGCCACTGATTTCTGTGCATTGATTTTATATCCTGCCACTTTACTGAATTCCTGTATGAGTTCTAGCAGTTTTGGGGTGGAGTCTTTGGGGTTTTCCACATAAAGTATCATATCATCTGCAAAGAGTGAGAGTTTGACTTCTTCTTTGCCGATTTGGATGCCTTTGATTTCTTTTTGTTGTCTGATTGCTGTGGCTAGGACTTCCAATACTATGTTGAATAGCAGTGGTGATAGTGGACATCCCCGCCGCGTTCCTGACCTTAGGGGGAAAGCTCTCAGTTTTTCCCCATTGAGAATGATATTCGCTGTAGGGTTTTCATAGATGGCTTTTATGATATTGAGCTATGTACCCTCTATGCCTATACTCTGAAGAGTTTTGATCAAGAAAGGATGCTGTACTTTGTCAAAAGCTTTTTCTGCATCTATTGAGAGGATCATATGATTCTTGTTCTTTCTTTTGTTAATGTATTGTATCACATTGATTGATTTGCGGATGTTGAACCAACCTTGCAGCCCAGGGATAAATCCCACTTGGTCGTGGTGAATAATCCTTTTAATGTACTGTTGGATCCTATTGGCTAGTATTTTGGTGAGAATTTTTGCATCCATGTTCATCAGGGATATTGGTCTGTAATTCTCCTTTTTGATGGGGTCTTTGTCTGGTTTTGGGATCAAGGTAATGCTGGCCTCATAAAATGAGTTGGGAAGTTTTCCTTCCATTTCTATTTTTTGGAACAGTTTCAGAAGAATAGGTATTAATTCTTCTTGAAATGTTTGGTAGAATTCCCCTGGGAAGCCATCTGGCCCTGGGCTTTTGTTTTTTGGGAGATTTTTGATGACTGCTTCAATTTCCTTAGTGGTTATAGGTCTGTTCAGGTTTTCTATTTCATCCTGGTTCAGTTTTGGTAGTTGGTACATCTCTAGAAATGCATCCATTTCTTCCAGGTTATTTAATTTGCTGGCATAGAGTTGCTCATAATATGTTCTTATAATTGTTTGTATTTCTTTGGTGTTGGTTGTGATCTCTCCTCTTTCATTCATGATTTTGTTGATGTGGGTCATTTCTCTTTTCTTTTTGATAAGTCTGGCCAGGGGTTTATCAATCTTGTTAATTCTTTCAAAGAACCAGCTCCTAGTTTCGTTGATCTGTTCTACTGTTCTTTTAGTTTCTATTTCATTGATTTCTGCTCTGATCTTGATTATTTCTCTTCTCCTGCTGGGTTTAGGCTTTATTTGCTGTTCTTTCTCCAGCTCCTTTAGGTGTAGGGTTAGGTTGTATACTTGAGACCTTTCTTGCTTCTTGAGAAAGGCTTGTATTGCTATATACTTTCCTCTTAGGACTGCCTTTGCTGCATCCCAAAGATTTTGAATAGTTGTGTTTTCATTTTCATTGGTTTCCATGTATTTTTTTAATTCTTCTTTAATTTCCTGGTTGACCCATTCGTTCTTCAGTAGGATGCTCTTTAGCCTCCATGTATTTGAGTTCTTTCTGACTTTTGTCTTGTGATTGAGCTCTAGTTTCAAAGCATTGTGGTCTGAAAATAGGCAGGGAATGATTCCAATCTTTTGGTACCGGTTGAGACCTGATTTATGACCTAGGATGTGATCTATTCTGGAGAATGTTCCATGGGCACTAGAGAAGAATGTGTATTCCGTTGCTTTGGGGTGGAATGTTCTGAATATGTCTGTAAAGTCCATTTGGTCCAGTGTGTCATTTAAAGTCTTTATTTCCTTGTTGATCTTTTGCTTAGATGATCTGTCCATTTCATTGAGGGGGGTGTTAAAGTCCCCCACTATTATTGTATTGTTGTCGATGTGTTTCTTTGCTTTTGTTATTAATTGGCTTATATAATTGGCTGCTCCCATGTTAGGGGCATAGATATTTACAATTGTTAGATCTTCTTGTTGGATAGATCCTTTAAGTATGATATAGTGTCCTTTCTCATCTCTTATTACAGTCTTTGGTTTAAAATCTAATTTGTCTGATATAAGGATTGCCACCCCAGCTTTCTTTTGGTGTCCATTAGCATGGTAAATGGTTTTCCACCCCCTCACTTTCAATCTGGGGCTGTCTTTGGGTCGAAAATGAGTCTCTTGCAGACAGCATATCGATGGGTCTTGTTTTTTAATCCAGTCTGATAGCCTGTGTGTTTTGATTGGGGCATTGAGCCCATTTACATTCAGGGTAACTATTGAAAGATAGGAATTTAGTGCCATTGTATTGCCTGTAAGGTGACTGTTACCGTATATTGTCTGTGTTCCTTTCTGGTCTATGTTGCTTTTAGGCTCTCTCTCTGCTTAGAGGACCCCTTTCAAGATTTCCTGTAGGGCTGGTTTTGTGTTTGCAAATTCCTTTAGTTTTTGTTTGTCCTGGAAGCTTTTTATCTCTCCTTCAATTTTCAATGACAGCCTAGCTGGATATAGTATTCTTGGCTGCATATTTTTCTCATTTAGTGTTCTGAATATATCCTGCCAGTCCTTTCTGGCCTGCCAGGTCTCTGTGGATAGGTCTGTTGCCAATCTAATGTTTCTACCATTGTAGGTTACATATCTCTTCTCCCGAGCTGCTTTCAGGATTTTCTCTTTGTCTATGAGACTCGTAAGTTTTACTATTAGATGTCAGGGTGTTGACCTATTTTTATTGATTTTGAGAGGTGTTCTCTGTGCTTCCTGGATTTTGATGCCTGTTTCCTTCCCCAAATTAGGGAAGTTCTCTGCTATAATTTGCTCCATTATACCTTCTGCCCCTCTCTCTCTTTCTTCTTCTTCTGGGATCCCAATTATTCTAATGTTGTTTCGTCTTACAGTATCGCTTATCTCTCGAATTCTGCCCTTGTGATCCAGTAGTTGTTTATCTCTCTTTTTCTCAGCTTCTTTATTTTCCATCATTTGGTCTTCTATATTACTGATTCTCTCTTCTGCCTCATTTATCCTAGCAGCTAGCACCCCCATATTTGATTGCACGTCATTAATAGCCTTTTTGATTTCTATTTGGTTAGATTTTAGTTCTTTTACTTCTCCAGAAAGGGTTTCTCTAATAACGTCCATATTTTTGTCAAGCCCAGCTAGTATCTTTTAAGTGATGATTCTGAATTCTAGATCTGACATCGTACTAATGTCCGTATTGAGTAGGTCCCTGGCAGTCGGTACTACCTCTTGTTCTTTTTGTTGAGGTGATTTTTTCCGTCTTGTCATTTTGTGCAGAGGAGAATAGATTAATGAGAGAACAAAATGGTAGCAGAGTAACAATGTCCCCAGAAAATATACTCTAAACAAATCAGAAAAGACCTGAAGCAGTGGAAAAAGAAATGGAAAGAGAGAAAAAAGAAAAAGAAAAAGATAAAGATAAAAACAAACAAAAACAAACAAAACAAAACAACAACAATAAAAAAAACCAGAATGTGATCAAATATGATCAGGCTGGTATATAGATCAGTGCCACACACTAGATATGGGGTGTATTTTGGTCTTTTAGAAGAAAGTGACTCCCAAAATTTTAAAGAAAGAAAAACTTATATATGTACAAAAATAAGGGTTGATATGATGAAGGGATGGAATATGACTGTAAAGATGGAAATTATAAAAAATTTTATAAAAGGAATTGATAAGAAGTTGTTTGAAAAAAGAAAGAAGAGGATTAATAAAAGAAAAAAGAAAAAAAAGGGAGAGAATGTGATCAGGCAGGGGAGTAGAAAAAAACCATATACTAGAGATTTAGGGTATATTTTGATCTGTTAGAAGAAACTATCTCAAAATTTTAAAGAGAGAACAACTTATATATATATATGCCAAAAATACGGGTAACTACTATGAAGGGATAGAATATGAGTCTAAAAATGAAAAATAAAAATGTTTTTTAAAAAAAGGGATTGATCGGATGTTGGTTGAAAAAGGGAAAAAGAAAAATTAAAAAAAAAAAAAAGAAAAAAGACAGTTAAAAAAAATTAACTTTGAAAGACTAAAGAATCATGGTAACAAAGCCATGAATTCTATGTGTAGTATTCCCCTAGCGCTGGAGTTCTGCCGTTCTCATTGATCAGTAAACTTGGTCTTGGCTGGCTGTTCTCGCTGATCTTCTGGGGAGGGGCCTGTTGCCGTGGTTTCCAAATGTCTTTGCCGGAGGCAGAATTGCCCCACCCTTGCCCCCTCCCAGCTAAGTAATCTGCTCAGGTTTGCTCTCTGGGGCTTTTGTTCCCTGCGAGCTTTCCGTACAGCTTTGGAGGCGGAGAGTGAAAATGGCGGCCTCCCAATCTCCGCGGCGGAGGAGCCGAGAACTCGGGGCCCCACTTCTCAGTGAGCCCCCAGAGAAAAGCCGTCAGTCACTCCCGTCTCCCCGGTCTCCGGCTGCACTCCGTGCTCACCCGGCCTGTGACCGCGCGTTTCTATCTCTGGCACCCGACCCCGGGTGGAGTCTCCAAACCCAGCAGATCCCTGTGGTGCACTCCCGCGCGGCTCCTCCCGGGGGAGGAAGGTGAGTCTCCCTGGATCTGCCGCTTGTTGGGTCCCTGCTGGAGGAGCAGGGGCCCGACTGTGCCGCGGATCACGGTTTATGGCAACCCCGAGCTGAGAGCCCGCGCCTGGGCTCTGCCTCTGCAGCCATCTTCCCTGCTCCGTTACCTGGGAGCTCTGCCGCACTCAGGCACCCCCGGTCTTTCTGTGACCCCGAGGGTCCTGAGACCACACTGTCCCGGAGGGTTCCACCCCCCCTTAGCCACCAGAGTCACGTCCCTCAGCGGAGCAGACTTTTAAAAGTTCCGATTTTGTGCTCCGCGGCTCTATCACTTGCCAGAAGCGGCCGACGGAGGCCCCTCCCCCGCCGTCTATCCTCCCGAATATCGCCTCGGATTCACTTCTCCGCACATCCTACCTCCAGAAAGTGGTCGCTTTTCTGATGAGAGAGTTGTTGCTATTCTTTTCTTCGATCTCCTATTGAGTTTGTAGGTGTTCAGAATGGTTTGATCCCTATCCAGCTGAATTCCTAAGAGGAGACGAAATCCAGGTCTCCTACTCCTCCGCCATCTTGCTCCGCCCCCTCTTCAAGTAAGTTTTTAAGAAATTGTTAACACTCAGGACCCTGGGTGGCTCAGTGGGTTAAGTGTCCGCCTTTGGCTCGGGTCATGATCCCAGGGTCCTGGGATCAAGTCCCATATCAAGGTCTCTGTTCAGCAGGGAGTTTGCTTCTCCCTCTGCCTGCCATTCCCCGTGCTTGTGCTCTCTCTCTCTCTCTGACAAAAAAATAAATAATTAAATCTTAAAAAAAAAAAAGAAAGAAATCGTTAGCAATAATTTGTTAAGGTGAAATAAAGCAAATGTCAATAATAGAGATACTTAAGATCTGGGGACTGGTGGGAAAATATGTGAAGGTGATAAATAAAATATATCTAAAATATTTTTATATTAATTTATAAATAAATACATATATATATACATATGCATATACACACAAATATATATATATATTTCCCCCAAATGAATGTGTGAGCAGTGATGCCTTAAGGAGGCTGGATACCATGGAATACATTCTGAAAAATGACAGATTCAGGGACACAGGCCCAGCACTGATCTAAGGAGTTGTGTTATCAGATCTCTGTCAGCCAGGTTTTCACATACTGTTTTACTCTGGACATTCAAACTCGCAAAATTCTATTAGAGGCCTAAACTGTGCATCTGTTCAAAGCTAGGTGGTATTTAAGGCTGGAGAAAATGTACAGTGTGAAAATGTACAGTGTGTTTAAGATAAAATTGTTGTTATACTTGCAATGATGAAACCATTTAGTTTACGATAACTAACATGGGTATTGGATTTTCAGTTGACAAACCATATATTTATATTTGGGTCCATAAATAAAAAATTATGCACAAATTCAAAATTTGCAAATCTGGAATTTGAGAGTTTCTTAACTCATGTCATACCCAAACTTGATCTGAGCTAATGCTATGCTATGTATAGTCTTTAATAATTCTGTTTGATGTGAATATCATATATTTTGCTGCAAATATATGATTTGATAACAGGGTGCTACCATAGACCCCACTGGGGGTGTTAAATATAACATTGCCCAGGTACCAGATTACTTTTCTAAAATCTGAAAATTTCTAGATCTCAAAACACATCTGGACACAAGTGTTTTGGTTAAGCGATTGTGGACCTGTGCTATATAATTTCTTTAATGAACAAGGTACTTATTCTCGATTAAGTAAAGTAGCAGTTATGAGAGAAAATGGAATACTAGAAAGTGAAGTTGAAAATTGATGCCAAAATTAATTTAAAGGACTCAGAATTGGTCAAGATTTTAAAATGCTGACATAAATAAAGGTGTGGTACATTATCCATAGCTGTGCTGCTTATTTGAATTATAAGTAGAATCACGATGTACAAATATTCTAATTGTATTTTCTCTTTTTCCTTTCTGTGGTTATTACAAGCAAAGGCATACTGGCATAGTGGAAAATTTTCCATACTAAGAATTTAGATTAAGAATCCACCACTTTTTCTGTCATTTTCCTAGTCATTTAGATTCCTTGACCACTTTTCTCCACTGTAAAAATGAAATAAGTAATTTAGATTAATATAAGTCCCCTCCTGAATCTCAAAGTGAAATGATTCTGTAATTTATTACTTTATATTTACATTTTATTTTCTTATCCCATTTGGTTCTAAAAATAGTACATAGGGCTATAATATCTTTAAGCTATAAAAGATGTATGTTTCTTATTTTTAAAAGAACCCTCTTAGACTAATCAATTTCTTTTGTACACAGTGCAAGTTCCAGGGCCAGTAGAAAACCTGCAAGCTGTATCTACCTCACCTACCTCAATTCTTATTACCTGGGAACCCCCTGCCTATGCAAACGGTCCAGTCCAAGGTTACAGATTGTTCTGCACTGAGGTGTCCACGGGAAAGGAACAGGTAGGCAAGGGAATGGGCCCAATGCTGCCACCTATTGGATGTCCTAGGACCAGAGCCAAAGGAGGAAATCTGCAAATTCTTGGTACAGTCCAGTCCAGAATGTTAACTGGATAGCTGATCAGCTTTAAAATACTTGTTATTAGAAACTTTAAGCAATTTAATTGAATTCTGATTGTAAGAAAGACAATTGGGCGGTGAGATAAAGTCACTATAAAAGATGTCATTTTTCTTTTTTGTCTGAGTAGGGAGTGGCCTGTGACAATCATTAGCCACATTTGTATTAACTCAGCTGGTCCTAGAAAGCATTTGCATCGTGAGTCCTTATCTTAAGGATGACTGATTTTTTGTTCAATGACCTCAGTCAACTTGTTTTTTTTCATTCTTATGTATTTGAGTTATTTCTGTCCTTTCCTCACCGTGAGGTTGTAGTCCCCTATCACTTTTCATTGTTTTCAGGAAACCTCATTCCCGAAGTCTACTTGGCTCCTTCTTACATTTTGCTTCTAATCTGTGGTTTGCACAGACCCCTGAAAATAGGAAAATTAGATTTTCTGATAAATAAGTATTTAGGGGGACACACATGAAACTCAGCAATTCTGTTTTGTGACACATATGTGACTACTGAGAAGTTTACTTCCAGATTCTCAACCTCATGCAGAAAAAGATCTATAGGCAGGCAGTTAAATAAGAAAAACCAAGAGCCCACCGTGGGATAACAGAGTTCTTTGAGTGTGTTATGAACCTTGCCAAGCATACAGTGGTCTTCATGCTTCCACATAAATTGCATGATAGAGATTTTGCTTTAAAAAAAAAAATGTTGGCAACAGTCCAATTGAGAAATAGTTCAAGCCCCTAAGTTCTATTGCACGATAGGAATCACTAAGATCTCCTTCTATATAATTATCCATCCCATCTTTTATTTGTTTGCTGCCCTCACGCAATTTAGCTCTTGCTTCCATCTTTCTATTCTCTCCATTTTCAACACATTTTTGGCTTTTCCATAATGGATTTCACCAACCCACTTAAATAAATTCAGAAATGATGTTACCTGAGACAAATATGAGTGTGACCATCATTGTGGAGAGTGAAATATGTCTTCTAGAACACACTGGCTCTGATTTCTCAATGACCGTCCCTTCTAGTACCTCATTTCTGCATCAGTGAAGTACTGAAAACCATTCCATACCACCTCACAGCCTTGTGAGACACAAAGATTGTGACAAAGGATTTGTCAGTTTCAAGAACGGTGGTTATATTTTAGCAAGGGAAGGAAGAAATCTACTGTTTCTTAGTGAATTATTCCACTTGGGGTAGAGGAGCAACTCTATTCCCACGGATTCACAGGCTGCCTTCTGCCTGTCGGAGTTTCGGTGTGGGTGGAACATGGCACACCATTCAATGTATTGGGTGGCATTAAACACATTGGAACTTAATGACTGTAAAAATAGCACAGTGCTGTTTTAACTGGGAGTCTGCAGAATGGTTTGGGATGTAGTGGGGAGTGTGTGTCACAAGTTAGGTTTTACAACAACTCATTATGAGGCTAGAACGTAGTTTAGTGAGTAAGAGTCTAATATCCAATTCACTGATTGCACAGAATGGCTGCCATTTCTGCCTTAATGTGCCTCCTGAATAACAGTTTGGCATTTTATGTCTCCAGAATATAGAGGTTGATGGACTATCTTATAAGCTGGAAGGCCTGAAAAAATTCACGGAATATACTCTTCGATTCCTAGCTTATAATCGCTATGGGCCAGGAGTATCTACTGATGACATAACAGTGGTTACACTTTCTGATGGTAAGTTATAGACAGTGAAACTTGACTCGCATATTTGACAATGATGACTTAATATTGCATGTATGTCATAGATTGCATCTCCAAGGCTTTCTAATTAAAATTTTATGGCATATATTAGCATAAATTAAAATTTTGACTCGTTCACTCAAACTATCTATTACAGTTAAAGTTAAACTTTAAAAGGTATATTATATACTCCGTGTCAGGATGTCCTAATAGGTAATCTTCAAAAGTGTGGCTACTGCCTAAGAGTTCAAATTATTTGTGGGGGGGGAGGGGTCTCTTTATGTCTATAAACACAAACACATTTGTGCATGTGTGTGGGCTAATTTACATTGGTTTGTTTCTTTTTATTTCTCATTCTAAGGGGGGGGGTGGATGATTAAAAGTGTAAATGATGGACAGTCCTCCTACATATACCACTTAATTTGAAAATATGTTGTAAGGATTTAGGCCGAATAATCCAGCATTGAAGGTATTGAAACTAAATAGGACAATGCATAATTCTAGTTGTACCTAGTCTAACCAGTGAAATATTAGATATATTTTCTGAAATATCATAAAAGAGAGGAAGAACTCTTAATGAAAAAGATGGATTTGGCAAAGCAGTAGCAGAGGAAACTAGAGATCTAAGAAAAGGATAAGGAAATGTCGGGAAATTTAATGACAAGTGAAAATAAAGGTCAGCAGAGTATATGATATGGGGCCAGTGGAAATTCAGGCAGGTGTAGAATTGCAGAGATGGCCTCCATGAATATTAAAAAGGCAACAAGCTATCTCTTTTCAGCAAGGTTTCCATACTGTTGTATATAATTCTATAATTGATCTTCTGAATTTCAAGGGGAAAAAAGACTTTAACCTGTGATTCCTTAACCAATCCATCATTGTTTAATCTGGAAAAGTATCTGGGTGGGTATTTCACACAATATCAGTGGATCGAGGAAGGTCATGCATGTTATTAAGGACAGTGCAGCAAAGACACAAGAGTGATGTTCATTTGCAATTTCAACTTAAAAAAATATTTTATATTATATGTGACACCACTTCAGTATCATTTTTAATGCCCATCCATCTGATTCTGTTATTGAAGACAGAGTAGAATATTTATTGGCAGAATAAATTACTTCACAACTTATAATTATAAAAATAAAAGGAAAACAAATGAAAATGAATATTTTACATAATTTATGTAGATTTCATTCACACTCTGAACTGTAATACTGTGGCCTTATTCTTCACTTTGGTTTTAAATGTCATAAGTGAGAGAGGTAGATTATTACTCATTAGTCCAAGAATTATTATCTCTAAGTGTTGCAACAGTTAGGACTTAGAAAATGTCTGTCACTAAATAAAAGGATTTCAAGACCCTGACCCAACAAGCGTCACTATGCAACAGATACCAACTTGTCTTTATCAATGCATTTGATAGGAGAAAGCAGGAACTGAGTGGCCCCCTTGGAGTGGGCTCCTGGACCTCGTCTGCATCCCTCTTCACAATCAATTCATCTCTTTTGATTTCCGACAAAATCCCCTGCACTCTCGGCTTTTCCTCTCTTATTATCCAGTCCCCTTCCTTCTGCTCAATCTGATGTCTTCACTCTATTGAAGCTGGCCATGCGGAGGTCACACATCATACAGAGATGTATTTCATCACATCTCAGAGCCTCCTACTTCCCAGTCCTTAGTCGTGAAGCTGTCTTCTCCTTGACTTTCTGGATGTTATAAAAGGGAAATGTGGAAATTGAATGGGTTAATCCATGTGAGCACCTAATATATAAGCATGGCATATTTTTGTGTTCAATAAATGCTATCTATGGCAATGTACATGTCATTTTTTCTCCTTTTACTACATGTTCCTTAATGTGAGGGATGCTGCTATATTCGTCTCCGCATTCATCATCTCAGTAAATATTTACTGAATTAATCAGACAGTTCAGGAAACAATACAATTGTTAGTATGTGTAGACTTATCTTTAGGACTTCCCATTTATGTGGCCAATTTAATAGATAACTGTGTCTAAGTGCATCTGTGTTACAGAGAACACTGTGTTTCTTATCAGGTCAGAGGAACCCTTACCACAAAAATTTATATTGGGACCATAAAAAATTGAATAAAAACAAAATAAAATGCAAATAATGTTTTGGGTTTTTTTTCTGAATTAATTATCCCAGTGGTATTCCATGCTAAAATGCTGGAATAAAATGTGAAGATGTTTATCCTGGTAAGCTGTCATCTCTAACTTAGCCCACTTTCGTTGTTTTTCTGGGAAGAAAAATTGTTTTTCATTCAGATTCCCCCACTTATTGTATCCTTTGTTTACAACAATCCACTTCTTTAAACCGTTTGGGATTTTAGAATATCAGATCTAGGGAGTCTAATATTTAGTGTGGAGTGTAACTAATTTTGCCAGTTTGTTCTCAAATACTGTCTCTTGAACTAGTTGACAACTGTAGGTCATTAAAATATTTTATGAATCAATTAATATTTATGAATTTCCATGCCAGCTTGCTTTGTGCCCAAAAGTAGAAGGACCCAATTTCATAGGCAAACTTAACTATAAGAATGTACTTTTTGCTGTTGTCACTGGTATTTATTGAGTACTTATTAGTGCAAGGCCCCGCGCTAGTCACTTAGCAGCATGAACGTTTAATCCTCATGATACTATAAGTTTTTTCCTACTTTACAGATAACAAAACTGTTAGAAAGAGGTCAAAGCTAGTAAGCAGCAGGCCAGGTCACTAGTAAGAAAAGAAGCAAGATTTAATGTGAAAAAATCTTGAGTTTCTCTTATTCGATAATGAATTTCTCATGTTAATTGCTGGAAGTACAAAGCCCATAATTATATGTCGGTTATTTCAACCTATAAATTATGTGTACAGGACAGCACACATTTGGTAAGGGGAGGAATTCAAGTGCCTGTCTATATGGAGATTCATTTACAAATGTGGGAATTTTATCTACTCTACAGAATGCATCATCATCATATGTATCAAACCAGCATGTGTCACCATATTGAGGGGAGTTTCTGGACCAAATGCCTCTGATTGGCTTTAACGAACAATTGTAAATGATAATTGCTTGACAGTTTGAAGAGAAAAAAATGAACTATGGCCTTCCTCTTCCCCTCATGAGACAATGAAACATCTTGGGAAATCAAATAAAGAAAAGCTCAAATAAATGTGGATTCCATTTACTTCCACCAAGCATCTAATCCTATCTACTGTATCTCAATAATAGGGGAATTGATAGTGAGAGGGAGGGAGTGGAGATTGATAACTAAAAATGCTCTAGGAGAAACTCTCTTTCTTTCCTGATTAGGTAAAGCAAGAATAGCCAGTGTGCTCCAAGTTTGTGAAGTTATATGATGGAGCACTTTGCATTTTTTTCATTCGGTGCCTATTTTAATTTTCAATGCTTTACAGAATAATTTGAATATGGATTATATTAAATTCTTCCTCATTGTGAGGATGTCATTCTGTTTAGTTTTTCTGATCAGACACATTGTTATTATTTCCAGCCTACTCTAATATTTCCTCTTTTAGAAATAGAATGTGGAGATGGTCTTATTAAAGCCTCTGCATTATACCCTTTCCTGAAAACTGGAATGGGATGTCCATGGGTCTGTGAAGGTAGTTTAGGGAAGTCCATTGCATTAATGTAACAGTTGGGAAGAGTCGAGAAGATAGGAAGGTTGCCAAATGCAGGAGAGCCCTTCTCACTATTTTAGCTTTAGAAAAAAAATCTTAATGTTTTAATCATAGTAACATGAAAATGGAATATAAGATATAAAAGAATGAAAATTTTAGAAAATGAGTTTTGAAGGAAACTGATCTGTTAAAAAAAAAAAAAAACACACATACTTTAAGAACTCCATGAAAAAGGACATCCAAATGCCACGAAACATGTAAGAAGATGCTCCAAGTGACTGGTCCTCAGGGAAAAGCAAATAAAAACACTACATACCTACCAAGTGACTAAAATGAAGAAGATTCAGAAAAAAACAAAGATTGGTAAGAATATGAACATTCTGGAAATTTGCTATATTTAAACTATCTATAACCCCCATAAGGGTTTCCACTGCTACCAGGTTTTCCAGTCCTAGGTATATAATGAAGGAAATGAGTATAGTTGTTCATAAAAAGACATGTACAAAAGTTTTCATAGCAGATTTATTCTCATAGCCCTAAACTGAAAGTAATCTAATGCTTTCAGAATGAGTTTATATAAAATAGAATGGTCACGTATTAGAATACATAGGACCAATTAAAAAACAAAGAAAAGAACTGAAACTACTGCAAGATGCACCAGAGAGAATGAATCCCAAGAAATAATAATGAGCAAGAGAAAGCAGCTTGAACAAAATAACCGATTTCATTTTTAGTAAGCTCAAAAGCAAGCTAAGCTAATCAATGGTGTTAGAAGTCAGAATAGTGGTTACTCTTAGAAGGGTATTGATTGGGAAGGGACCCAAGTGAACTTTCCAGGATGCTGAAAATATTCTATATCTTGATCTAGGTGGTGTTTAAATGTGAACACACCCACAGACATTTAACTTTATCCAATCATGCATACACGATTTGTGCATTATACCATATGAATGTCATACATTAATTAAAAAAAATAAAACCGCAAAAAGAAAGTTTGTAATGACGAAAACCCTGAGTATGAAAAACGTTTTATTATGTTTTATAATCTCTCTGTTAATTAATTAATTCAACACAAATTTGCTGCATGTGACCCACATACCTGACACTCTTATTGATACTGAGGATTCAGCATCTAAAGGGACAAGAATCCTGGACCCTGTGGGGATTATATTCTGTATCTGAAAGGAAATATAATATGAATTAAAATAAGTTGAATAATAAAGTCTATTCCTTAAATTATAAAATAGTTTCTGAAAGAATTCTTGTTGACCTAATTCATGAAAACAAGCCTCCGGTGAGTGTTTTTTTGTTACAAGTTACATTGCCCACAACCTTCACCAAGTACTAAGATAAGAAGTTCAAAATGAAAACAGAGTAATTTATTGTAATTCCTATGGTGTCCAGAAAGGCCTAGGAGCTAATATTTTAGTAAATATTTATTTGTTCATGTAATCATGGGTCAGTAGCTATTAACTGAATGTCAGTTTGGGGGCTGTAAAGATTAATCAGATATGTATCGCGCCCTCATGGTGATTACTTTTCTTTTCTTTTTTTTTTTTTATGGTGATTACTTTTCAAAAGGTAAACTCAGAGTAGGGCATAAATGAATTCAGGGTAAAATATAAGTACCCTCAAGAAATGTAGAAATTGTCCAAGTTCAAACAGAAAAGGGCCCTTAAATTCTTGAAAATGCTGAGAGCATTTCTTCTCTGTTGAATTAATCAATTTTTCATGAACAAAATAGGGACTACTCATTTTACAGATTAATACGTGTTAAGCATTTATTGAATGCTACTTCTATTTTGTGGGGCAGAAAGCTTTATTTTGTTTATGATTCACCTAAGACATCTAGGAAGTATCTGACACAGCATGGCCATTTAGTGAATGGTGTCTGAATTACTCACGTGATGATATTCACCTTTTGATATAGTAAATATTCACTACAAGTATTATAAAGAAAGTTGTACATGTTCTTCCTTCTTCCATGAAGGAAAGGGGCAATCAAAATGCAGATAAGAGAAAAAAAAATACCTAGAAAATCCACAAAGAAAAAAAACTGGTTTTTTTTTGTTCATGGAATTGACTCACTGAAAGCTATTTGATAACCTGCTTGCATCTATGACACATAGGTTTAATTACACACAGATAAAAAGACACATGTATTTCTTTTTTCACTTTTTAAGAGATAATAAAGATTGCAGTAAGGGGATTAAGCAACATGAGTGACCATTAGAATGACATATTTTATAATAAAACCATGCAGATCCTGAAATACACAATATCTTAAGCCTTTAGAACCACTCTAGGAAATCTCCTGTGTATTTTTATTGGTTTCTCTGGGAAGGTTATAACAAGAAAGCCGTAATTAAATGGCAGTATTTGGTATCACGGCAGGTGCTCTCTTGCCTAACAATTTGGGGGGGGGGGGCGTTGCTCCCTATATGGATGCCTGGCCCTACCAAGTGAGAAAAAATAAACAGAGGCAGTTATTTTTCATCTCCCCAGGAAAATTTTGAAGTGCCACCTGGATCAGCCTACCTAATTACCATCATGAACTGTGAAAGTCACGCTCTCTCTTTTCACAGAGGGTTGTAGTTTCTCTTTTCTGACTTTGGCAGTAACCATCTCACCTTGTTTTGTTCCTTTTAGTGCCAAGTGCCCCGCCTCAGAACGTCTCCCTGGAAGTAGTTAATTCAAGGGTAAGTCACGGAAAGGTTCACTATTTCATTGCCTACACGTTTAATTTTCGCTTGCCCCATTCATTCACTTCCTTGGGTGCTTGGTGGTTTCCATGTGAAGGAATGTTCCAGAAGAGCACAGTGAGTGAGCAGCATGGATTGCACATCTTCTTCAACCACACTTGAATTAATTAAAGGAAGGATTGGTTTACTAATAGCACACAGTTTTATAAATGTGACAATGATTAAAGGCTGTCCCATCAGGAAGCAAAGATGTCTATTTACCTATATTTACCAGTATAGGACATAATGTGCTAGATGCCACAACTGATTGAAGGAATGAACAAAACCTTCCCCTTGAAAGAGGTGGAATGGAGAGACTTTGCTTCCTGACAGATTAATTAGAATGGGATGTTTCATCATCATCCCTATTTTGCACTTATGAATTATAGACATCAAAGGCCCTTCTTGAGGTCCAATAAGGTTATATTCATGAAGCAGTGTTATCCAGTGATTAATGTTTTCCTGGCCTGGAAAGCTGATATAACTTTCAAAAGGACTTAAATTAGACTAGGTGTGGCTGAAGATAAGGAGCCTAATGCCAGAAGTCAGTTCTCTAGAAACATCTCCTTATTTCAAGTGTGCCTTGGGGGTTAAAAATAAGCTAAAGCCATATAGGACAATGAAGCAAACAAGGATTGTTTTGGCTTGACTCTTTCATCACTTGGTTTTATGCTCTCAGGGAAGTGACTTCACTATCCCTGGGCCTCAGTGAGGGGGGATCAGCCTAATGAGTCTCTAAGCTTTGGGAGACAGCAGGGAAATCTTACGAGTCTTAGAGAAAGTCATACTCTGGTTTTTTATTCTAGCTTTCTCTCTTAATAACTGTATGTGATCTTAGAAAAGTTTCTGACCTCAGCAAGCCTCAGTTTCTATATTCAGGGAGTATGAATGTTAATGTTTTCCTTATTGATTTACCATGAAGAAGTAGTAATAGAGGGGCGCCTGGGTGGCTCAGTTGGTTAAGCGACTGCCTTTGGCTCGGGTCATGATCCTGGAGTCCCAGGATCGAGTCCCACATCGGGCTCCCTGCTCGGCAGGGAGTCTGCTTCTCCCTCTGGCCCTCCCCCTCTCCTGTGCTCTCTCTCTCTCTCAAATAAATAAATAAAATCTTAAAAAAAAAAAAAGTAGTAATAGAACATATACAAGGGATCTAACTTTCTGTCAGTAGCCATTCACTCAGTGTATGATTCCTTGCCATACTTTGCAGAAATCTCCCATGAAGCCCTGTTTTATGACTGTGATCAGATTTGCCTCCATCAAATGAATTTGTCTTTTGGAACAAGTGAAATGTCTCTAAAATCGTTAGCCTCTTATATTTTTAGTCCCCATATTGGATAAGAACTAGTAAAATAAATTTAAAATTAGAAGGGGTAAAATCAGTGAACTTAGGGAGAAAAAAAATGAGCTAAAGGAAAAAAAACAGAAATAAATATCCCCTAAAAACTGTATTATTGTTTGCAACAACATTAAATATTTTACAGATGTGCCACTCATATTAAGAGATTACCAAATCATAGTCAAGTAGATTTTTACAATTACTGTAGGTTGTTAATGGATGAAATTTGGAAAACATATTATGATTCCTCTTGTTTTAATAATTTATTTTTATTAAAGTTTTCACCAGCATCTTTCCTCCAGAACAGAACATAGAAATTGATACAAACTATTTTGTGTGTATGCATATGTGGTCATATTCTTTAAAAGTCTACTCTTGTAAAGGATGAATGTTTTCTTCTGAAATGTGAATAAGGCATTATTGAATGACCTTGGATGCTAACTGTATTTAAATATGGATTTTTACCTCCCTGAAAAGGGAATTCTTATTTTGCAAAATTGGATTTTCAACTGATTTCTATATATGTATACAAATATCCCAGCCTGTACTCTTCTATAATATGCAATGCTTGCTACAACCAAATATAAGCACTCCTGTTTCTATTCTCCTGTGGTTATATCTGGAACATTGCATTGCTAGAAAATTTAACTTGTTCATTAGCTTTTCAGAATGAATACAGCAGGCCCAGGCGCTGGAAAACCACTTATTTGCCTCTCTTTCTTTCTGTTATCTTATTTCCTAGCTTTTAAGGAATTATAAAATATGAGTTTGGATTCTTCTTGGACTCTTCTTGGTTTGTTACCAAGAAGAAAGAAACTGGATGGTCAAAACACTTGTTTTGTTTTGTTTTTTTATCCCCAGTGTTGATGAAGAGAAATACAAAAACAATATTGTATTTTGATGTTCTTCTTATGTTTGAAACAAAAGTTCTCAAATATATTAATATTTATCCCTGTTACCATTTTAAGAACCAAAATTTATTTAAAAAGGAATACTTTAGTTGAATAAGTAATAGTATTATCTAACTAAAAGAATTACAACATTTATGTTATTCATTTTACTTGAGATTTTTAATATAGAACAGAGCCATATTTTAAATTTTTATTCTATATAATATTTACAATTACTGAACATAATTGATCATTTTATTGATAGTCAATGAGAAAGTTTGGTGGTGCTAATACTTTTGCACATAGGTAACTAGGATTTCTGTACATAGAATTGAGAAGTTACTATAAGGTATAAAAACGACCATTTATAGGTACTTGTTAAGGTTCTGGCTACCAATAAGACAACAGGACTGAGAAATCGTGTCCCAAGTTATGCAAACAGTAAGATTCTTACGTGTTTATATAAAAGAACCAAAAGAAATTCTGTTACTGTATTGTTCTTAAAGCCCCTATACAGATTACCTTTATAAAGCTATAAACATAGAACAGACTTGATTCCCTTTCTGCAGGCTTACTGTGAACACAAATTTTGTTCTGAAGGAATGACTTTATCTATAGATACTAATTTTAGTAGTAATGAGTCATGATTATATGGTTATTTCTCATACTAAAATTGCTTTACAAGAAATAACATCTTCATAAGAAAAGAGAAAATAATGATTTACATAATGGACTTAAAATGTGACTGTTTTATTGAGAAAATGTTATAGGAATAATTTCCTTAAGATTTTACTTTAAAATTCAATTATTATTTGAAGAAATAAATATTACAACTTAATTAGTTGGGTAGAATATAAAGCATAAGTTGT
The DNA here is from genome assembly GCF_002201575.2 of Neomonachus schauinslandi. NCBI lineage: Eukaryota > Metazoa > Chordata > Mammalia > Carnivora > Phocidae > Neomonachus > Neomonachus schauinslandi. The sequence goes on along the minus strand of NC_058416.1, from coordinate 21,565,215 downwards.
AGACTGGGAAGAGATTATGTTGGTACTTGACTATTTTCCAATATAAAAGTTCCAAGAGTAAGAACATTTAGAGAATGCTACGATTCAAGATGCTTGGACTCCTTTCCTAGCTCTTTGAGATCTTGGAAAGTCGAGATCAGTTTCATTGAGTCATTCAACATTTGCTGTGTACCTACAGTGTATCTACTATATACTATATACATACATATACACACATGCATATATACATACATACACACTGCATATGCACCTACTGTATGACTATATATACCTAAGTGACCCAGTCTTTGCCTTCATGGAACTCATGGTTTAATAGGAAAACATATGAGAGAAAATTCACTTTTAATGTAACCAAATTCAGTCGATGTTAACTCCTCAAAGTTGACATTATTTTCTCATTGATAAAATGAGAGAGTTGAAGAGAGAATCTCTAAAATCTTTATGGCTCCAAATATCTATAACTGTATTTTCACTTGTCAGACCTTTTCTCAATCATTTTATCTTTACAGAATTAGAGAAAATGGGACACGTATATTGATTAAAGTATACTGGATTCAGTTCACATGTTTAGATATTTATTGATTGATTACCAAGAATGAAATTAAAAATAATAAATAAAACCCAATATATCACCAGGTATGGATCCTTGTGCAGGTTTAGATTTCTTAAATGTAGAATAGTGGATTCCTCTTGTTCTCTCATTGCACCTTTCTAGTGTTGAAATTCTTATCCTTGAACACCAGATACATCTATGCCGATGTAATTTTGTTGCATTCCTAAAAGCTAATACCCAGTTAGTCACTCGCAGTTTGATAGTGTGTGTGATGCCTTGATTGCAACAGTAGAAAAAGTGATTGGTGTTTTTCCTACATCTTAGTGCCTCAGCCCTTCATGTGTGAGCATACTTTGGCATGCTTAAATAACTTGAAAATAGTTTAATGATCATACAATTCCCTTTACCTGGAAACTACCCAAAGGGAGAGTTAAAACAACAATTTCCAACTTCAGAAAACATACTGATCATTCTGGTTCCAGATATTTTAACATCTGTTTTTTTCTTTCTTTTCTCTTTTTCTCTCTTTCTTTAAAAACAAAGCAAAGCAACAAACAAACAAAAACAATGCAGAGGTAATCTAAGGACTGTATTATTGGGTAACCTCAGAGGGGCATATGCTTCTGAAAATGTGGAGTGACAGAATGGGTTTGACTCAGGTCTCTGTCCCCTGTCATTGGGCTGGTTCTCTTATCAACAGAACATGAGAGTCAAGTGGACGGCTGAGTGAGTTATTTGCATTTGACTGCCAACTGGGATACACACTTGTTAGGGACCGTGAACAAAAGTGAGGAGAGGGGAGAGAATGGAGAATTGTAAAACAAAGAGGCAGTGTGAGTTACAATATTAATTTGCAGATACTTTGGTTTTTTGTTTTTTTCCCCCCACCGATTGGAGGTTTCTCCTCTTGGTTGTCCAGAGGGCGCTGGAATTCACACCACTTCCTGCTGCGTTGCATCCGCCCTGAGAACATACTGCTCATACAGGTGTTCTAGACCCTCTTCTTCAGTCCAACCATACTTCCTGTGAATGTTGATCTTCCCCTTGTATGTTGAACATAGGCAGAGGCCTCAGACAGCTCATGAAAACAGTTTTTTGTTTCTCTCCCAATCATCCTGAATCCTTCATAAGATACACTTTGGCCATTGAGTTATTTGGAGCCAGACCTCTGAGTCCTCCCCACAACAAATACAGTTGCTTTCTGAAATGTATTTAATGTAGAGAAAGAGGACATGCAGGAGTCCTTAGGTCATTGCTACCATGCAAAGATAAATTAGAAACTGGCATTTGCAATAATATTTACACTTCAGACTTCACACTGGTGTTTTTATGCAATCATAATACACAGAGCATTTCTACTTAATTATAGTGTCTGGTCCAGTTATTCGTCAATTCAATTCAAGTGGATATAGATCCCTTGTATTTATTTTAGTTATTGATCTCTTCATTGATGCATTACCTGAGTGTTTTTTGAGTGTAGACAATGTCCAGAGGGCTATGATTGAAATAGTCTTGGGAAGGGTATAAGGGTAGAAGTGTAATTTTAAGGAAGACAATGTTTCCTGATAGTTCCTCCAGTCTAGTCTTTCTGTTTTTGCTTAGAATTTGCAGAATAGACTGGCTATAAATTTTTATGTTATGTTAAAACTGGACAACATGTAATTCATGGGAACTCCCTCAAGTATAAAACTTTGGTCTGTAATTTGGAAAGAATGTGTCTTCCGATACCTGCCGGCCTGCTTACATTTTAAACAAATCAATACTTTCTATTGTACTAAAATACATATAACATAAAATTTACCATTCTAACACTTTTTTGGGTGTGTGATTAGTGGCTTAAGTACATTCACATTGTTACGCAGTCATCACGACCATCCACTCTCAGAACACTTCTTATCTCCTCAAACTGGAACTCTGTCCCCATTAAATAATAATACTCTATTTCTCCCCTCTCTCCAGGCTCTGGCAACCAACATTCTACTTTCTGCTTCCTGACTTATTTTATAAAAAGTGAGGAGACTTATTTGTGGAAAAAAAAATGTGATTGTCCTCTTACTCTATCTTAATAAAGAAATGAGAACATTCTTAAAGTTTTACATCTTCACAGGGAAATGAAGGATCTAATGAATCATAGTGGTCAAGAATAGAGGCAGATGCTTTAATTGGCTGGGAGGGAACACCTCACTTCCCGTTGTTGATACTGCTTTCAAAATAATTCTATTCCAAGGTCCCATATTTATGAATTCTTTTTTAAAATCATGGAACACTACATCAAAAACTAATGACATAATGTATGGTGATTAACATAACATAATAAAATAAAATTTTAAAAGATTTACTGACAAAACCAACTGCTATAGTTAAAAACAATGAACCAGAAGTATATGCATGGGATTGTTCTGGAGTAACTCTGAAAACATAATTTTGGTCACCAACATCAGTTTCATATCCCATTTACAGTTTAGACCAGAGCTCTGAACCAGTGGCTAAATCGATCCTTTGATTTTTTTTTTTTTTTTGGAAAGTTCAAATAAGTCAACAGTTTCCATCTTTTTTTTTTTCCCCAGTGAAAACACAGTGAATGGATAAACTATGATGGGGAGAGTATTAAGATAGTGTAAAAAAAAAAATAGATAACCAATTTTTAAATAACAAATCCACCATGCCAATTTAAATGCATTCTGTAAATAAGTTCAATAAGAGAATACACTGTGAATTCAAAGCATACCTTCATATTACACTATCATTCATTCTCTTAGAGCTGTTCTTAGAGAATACTGACTCATGGTACTTTCCCAAGCAATGATGTTGCATGGTTTAAAATGTGAGAAATATAAGTCCCCTAATAGAGATACTAAGGGCTGTGAAAAGTATTTGTTTACCTCTGTTTTGGTCAAATGATTTCTTTCTATAGATGCCTTTTATACTAAATACTATCCTTAAAACTTTTTCCATGTTACTTATCTTGGTAACATATACATTCCAAACAAGAACAGTGCAGTCCATAAGTTGAGCTAACTCATCTCCACAAAAAAGTACATTCTTCCCTGAATTAATTTCAAATAAAAATATAAATTAAGTGGAAAAAAAGAGATAAGAAAAAATAAATTTCTGAAAAACTAGAAGTGAATCTAAGAACAGTCTTTACAAAGGACCTATGTGCATAAACTATGGAATAGGGAGTCGAGAATGACCTATATGACCTCTCTTACAGGATCTGAATAAATAAGAGGCATGATTAAATCTCCATGTCTATACGAACTTTTTATAATGTAGATAGGATTAGAAAAACATTTCCTAGAATGTTTCAAATACTTACATGTATCATTTTTTGTTGTGTGTTTTGGGGTTATTATATTTTGTTCTTTCCAAGTTCATTCTTGTCACTGCCATCTAGGATACCTGCGCAAAGGATTTGGACAAAGACTAAAATAGGTGGTAGAATACCACCTTCTTGTGTGTTCTAGCCCCACTTTAATATCACCTTGGTAATTTGTACTTCATCACACACATGTCTAATGGCTCCATTTCTGGTTGGCTCTGAAAGCAAAGCTCTCTTTCGCCTCTCCGTGAAGTTTAATGAGATTTCCCTCAAGTCATACATTTTTGAAAAGTGGGAGGTTTAATAATGGGCTTAAATTAAATGAACCTAGGTCTAGTGATAAGGTCTCTGATTTTAATTTAGTTCAAGGAAGTTGCCCTTATATTTGGAATGGTTGATTACTTAGAGGACATGAATAGGTTCAGTCTTACCAGTAGGTAAAAGCAGTCGCTAACTACGTGATTTGAATTTAGAGATGTTGAAACATTCACCTACATGCAAAAAACTTAATTTGCTTGTCTAGCTTAAAATATTGCTTGCCTTAGAAAATAACTGTTAGTGTTACAAATCCTTCATCTAAACTATTTAAGATATTAGCATGAGTTATTTTAATTAACATTCCTGATACATATTTAAGGAACACCTAATAATAATAATAATAATGGCAGTAACTAGCTTTTTCAGCAGGTATTTTGTGCCTGGCGAAGTGCTAAGCAATTAAAACACTATTTTATTTACTTCTTATAATAACCTTATAAGTATTAGTTGTTAAACTGATTACTGGAATACTAACTTTGAGCTGAGCTTATTGCTGGAAAAGCTACAATGAAGGCAGTCAAATCTCCTTCTTTCCTGGAACTTACTTAAATTCAAATACAGGGAGATAGATTGATAAGCAAACAAAGAACTGAACAATTAACACAAGAGAATGATGAATTGTGTGAAGAAAATTAAACACAATACCATGACAGAGAAGGACCTAACTTAAATCAGATTGTCAGAGAAAAGCCTTTTAAGGAGGTGACACTGGAGCTGAGTCAAGAATATGAAAAAGGGCCAGTGTCTGCACACTTAGGATAAAGCATTCCAAGGAAAGCTCCCAGCTAGTACAAAAGCCTTGACAAGGGAACCGTCTGTGAATGATTGAAATAATAGCCATAGGCATGAATCACAGATCTCTGGGTCACAGCCAGATCATGTGGGGCTTTATAGGGCATGGTAAAAATTACAATTTCATTCTGTGGATGACGAAAAGAGGTTTGAAAGGGAAGTGATCTCTTTTTAAAAGATCACATTGGCTGCTGTGAGGAAAATTATTAGGGATGGGGCAGGGTGGAAGCAAGGAGACCGTTTAGGAGACAATTGAGTGATCTGTATGAAATGATTGTAGCTGGGACTTGGGAGTCATTACAGCAGATGAAGAGAGAAATGGGAAAAATCATGATGTGTGTTGCATTTAGAGCCAATAAGATTGGCTAATGGATTGGCTATAAAGGGCAGGGGAAAGAGAAGGATCAAGGATAGAGACTAGATTTTTGCTACAGCAAATGAGTGCACCGTGGGGCTGTTTAATGAGATAAGGATGAGTGCAGAAAAAGATGGGTTTAGAGGGAACAATCAATTAGTTTTTGGATGTTTTGAATTTGAGATAACTACTGGACATACAATTAGGGATGTCAATCATGTAGACAATCTGGCGTATGAGACCAGAGGTCTGATGACAGGTCATGACAGGAGATATAAATTTAGGAGTCACTGTCATATCAATGACACCTGGGGAGAGATTATAGTTAGAAAACCAAATGGCTGAATCTTGAGATACTGCACATTTAGAGATTGGACAGATGAGAAGGAGCAAGAGTGGTAGGAGAAAATAAAGAGGGATGGTATCGCAGAAGCCAGGGTTGGGGGGAGGGGGTTTGGGGGTGAGGGTGCTGCTAACCATGTCGGTGCTGATGAAAAATATAGTAAAATAATGACAGCAATGCGGCCGCTTGGGAGGGAGCATGAAAATGGAGAGGAAGGCGAGGGAACTGCAGAGCATGAGCACAGATGTTTTTGAGAAGTTTTGTTCTGAAGTGCAACAAAGAAATGGACGGTAACTTTAGGAGGTGGTAGGCTTAAGGGAGGTTTTATTGCCTGTTTTATTTATGTATTTACTGTTGTTTCCTTTTTGAACACAGGAGACACTGCAACTTTTGCAAATAGTGCAGCCTAGAGGGGGAAATTAGTGATGCAGAAGAGAGAGTGCAAAATTGCAAGAGTGCAATCCTTTGTGTAGGCAAGAAGGCAGAGGCTCCAGCACGCAGGTGCAGGGGAGCAGATTCTTCAGTCTTGGGAAGGTGAGCCAAGGCAGAGGGAGTGGGCGCAGATGCAGTTACGTCAGTAGCTGAGATGAGAAGCATGACAAAAGTTCTTCACCAGCATGTGAAGTCTTGGAGGATCAAGTATTGAGAGTTTGAAGACAGGGAGCAAGATGAGAAATAGTTATTTCAGATTATAGGAAAGAGAATCATAAAGTATATGAACTTATGACTGCTGAGCAGTGTGGACTGGCCATTTGAGATTTGTTGTCATGAATTTAAAGTGAAACTAGCCAACACAATTGTGTTTGTTTCCCTCTCCAGGTGTGGTTGCTTGGTTGCTGGCCTGGGTTAGGCAGATAGTTGGGTTTTATTTTGTTTGGAGTTTGTCAGGGGAGAAGGGGTGGAGTGGCAAAGGGGTTTTGCAAGGGAATGATTAAAAAAAAGACCCACTTCCTCGAAGCTAAGGAAGGGAAGGAGGGTACAGGGGCGGGAGTGACGGATAATGAAAAAGTGGTTAAAGTCAGTGGATTGTATAATGATTGTTGTATAATTGTATAATAATTGTATGATTAGTATTAATGTACTCCATTTTTCCAGAGAGACCACTGAAATTTGGAGAGGCTAGGTAATGAGCCCCGCTGCCATACAGGCAAGAAGTGGCAGCACAAGGATTCAAACCCAGGCTAAGGTTGTTGGTCATTTGGCCACACTGCATCCTATATATAGGGCCTTATGAGAGAAGAAGTTCAAGATAAGCTTGGCCTTCAACTGCTTTAAGTTCTCAGTAGGAGTAGTTTCCAGGCAGAAAGTAAGGTCTAGATCAGAAGCTGGAAGGTGGGTTAAACCATCAAGTGGCCAACAGAACTAGGTGCGGAAAGCGGGGAAAGAGGTGGGTATAAATGTCAAGAAAGGAGGTCATAAATGTTAAGAAAGGAGATCTCCTGAGAAGGAGATTCAAAAACACATGCGCCTGGCTCCCCAGTGTCTCCCGGACTGAACCTACCTGTAAGACTGACTCTATTCCTTGCAACCGTATATTTCTCCCTGATGAGCCTAAAAAACACCTAAGAAGAGCCCTAGATTGTTCACTGAGCAAAGCTGATAGTAAACAATTTTAAAGACTTCTGGCATTTCCAAAGGTAATTCTGGTTTTTCCTCAATTCCAAGTTGTAGAATATATATATTAATGAAACTTTGAAAGGGAAAAAATGAGATCACAGAGGAGAGCTTTACCTCAACTCTCAAGATTTGTTGGCGATAAAATAAAACTTTTAAATTTTTTTTGTTTTGTTTTGTTTTTACTCAGTAGCAGCAGTGGTCTGGAACCATTAGGAAATGTATGTAAGGTTCAAAGAAAATGCAAATCAGAACACTTGCCATACATTTTATTAGCAAACATGGTTAATTTAAATAATAAGCAAAACTAAACCAAATGGGCATTAATTAGATAAGAAGCCTAGAGCAAACGTTGCCAGGTAATAGTGCAACTATCTAAATAAGAGTGTTATTTTAAGATATAGCTGCTTTAGCAACCAAACTAAGTCTAGTATATGATTGCCCTGAAGTCATTTTGGTTTAATCTCATTTAAAAAGCCCACTAACATGCAATTTCAATATATACTCTCGATAGCACTGAACACTGAAATCTACTTATTTCATTTATTATGTTGCTCTTTCACATAGAAAATAGCTTCCATTAGTTTTCCAAAGCTGTCCAAAACATCAGTCAGTCCACTGGAAAACTCTCTACATGAAATTGACAATCTAAAAGCATCATCTTCATGTTTCCTAAACATTTTTAGAAAATATTCTACATACTATAATGAATACAGATGGATTTTTCAAATACATTGAGAAGTATGTAATAGTAGGGTAAAAAGTATGGAAGAACAGAGGCTCCTGGGTGGCTCAATCGATTAAGTGTCCAAATCTTGATTTCGGATCTCAGGGTCATGATCTCAGGGTCAAGAGATTAAGCTTTGTGCTTGCGATCCTCTCCCGCTGCCCCTCCCCGCAGCTTGAGTGTACTCACAGGCACATGCGTGCTCTCTCTCAAATAAATAAACAAATCTTTTTAAAAAGTATGGAAAAACAATTTAAGATTTTCAGAAAATTAACTTATGGTTCTATTAAATATCTAATCTTCATGGAACTAGGAGAAATTACGTGTGTCTTCTATAAATTCCTTTGTTCCAAGGGAAATGAGAAATTCCATTTTCTTTTTTTTATTGTAATAACTCAAGTTCCTCCTACCTAAACATTTCTCATACTTCAGAGAGATCTATTTGACAAATCATTTTGTGTTTTAGTGGAGAGGCAGTAGCTATTAACTAGATAGTTGTCTATTTTATTTTTACACAGATAAAGTTGAAGAGACACACACAAAAGGGATTTATACATGAAGAAATGCCCCATACAGACTTTAAATAAAATTCATATTTTTTAAAATATGAAGCTGACTGTAGATTTTTATCTTTTATGCATAGATGAATCTAAATGGTGCAAAGAATATATATGTCGAAGTCCATGGCTGTGATATCAACATGTACTTCTCCAGAGATGTTTATATTTCCATATTTCCAAGTTAAGCGTTTTGGGTTTTTTTTTTGTACTTCAAAGAAAGAACATATTTGTGTTTCATTTAGATGCTAATGTACATAATTCTCTTGATGAAATCAAATATAATGACATTTAAAGGAAACATTGTCAGTTTGAAAAAATCCAAATGATTTCTTCATTTGGAGGTTTTATTAGCAAAAAGGGAACAAAAATTTTAAAAATTATTTTTGTTATAACCTTGAATTAATTTTCTCATGCGTTTATTCATTTGTGCATTCGTTTATTCATATGTTTGCTTAATAATAAATATTCATTGAGTATATACCATGCGACAGACACTAGCTAGACACTTCTGTTCTGCCAGTTTAATAAGAGGCCTCCCTGGTTGCTTGTCAGTCAGGAAACCTCAACACCTCCATGAGCAGTAGCAAAGAATGAGAAACTCTGACAAGTGACAGCACCTGACATTGAATAGAGCTTCTGCTCGTGTAGAAGAAATTAAATTCTCTATCTGTGATAATGGAGCAGTTGCTCGCCCCTTGCCTGTTGTTCAGGGGCAGTTGGGAGGTTTTTTTATTATACTTAGCTTTGATATAATCAGAGATGTTCTAGGTTGATGGACGAGACACCAGGTCTATGAAGCTGCACCTGAGCTCCAGGTGGGACAGAATCTTGCTCATTGCCTTGCTCTCCTGGAGTGGAAGCTGAGTGTGACAGAATCAGCAGGTGGAGGCTCACCATTGCAGTTTGGAGAAAAAAGAAGGTGAAGGCTCCGAGTTATCTCAAACTTTAAGGAGCATGAAAATCCTATAAGGCAGTCCTTGTTGAAAATGAAGAATCCCTTCCCCACCTCCTAGCACACACACTTTTGATTCAGGAGGTTTCCTGTCCAGGAAACTTGTGTTTTCAGATAGCAGATGACAGTTTCAGTGTTTAATCCAGAAGGCAGTCCATCCATTTTCAGTGATCATGATGAATGATAAACACCTCTGTACCTTTTTTGAAATGTAAGTGACAATCTTACATAATAAAGCCCATGTTTAGCATTTACTTTAGCAGCTTTAGAGACTTTACCCTACTCTCTATTATTTTTATTTTATTTTTTTCCTTAAGGGATTCCATTATCTGATTTTACTAATAACATGTAGTCTTTTGTCTGTTACTCAGCCATTTACTCATTAATTAATTTTTCTTGATTCATTTACTCAACAAAGAGTTATTATGTACCTATTAGTTAACAACTAGATACTGGCACCCCTTAAGAGGCCTTATCAAGAAATAATCTGAAATTTAGATCATTGAGATAAACTGTCTGAATTGCAGTATGATAAGCTAATACACCGGTGTGTACTTTTTTTTTTCTCTTATTTTGAATTATATATAAAGGGAGCAAATGCCTGCCTTAAAAATCTTCACTTAAAGATTACAAAATATCTAGAAATTCTGTATATTCAGTTTAGAACACCAGAGGAAAAGTTTGTTTCAATCAATCATTTGTATGATTTCTCTCTATAATTGATAGTAGATACCACAATTTTTAGAAATATCTGCATGTGTGACATGTAGTTTGAGGCCTAATTTTCCTCGACGTGTATGTAAGTATGTAGACTTGGCTGGAGTAAATGAGTACCCCTTTTCCTGAGAGTATTTGCTAGGATCCTATTTTGATTTTTAGAATTGATTTTTTTCCTCTATCCCAAGGAGGACATGTGTGTCAAGAACTTTACTATGGGATACAACTTGACAGAGTGGCACACACAGGAGTCAGATGTTATCAATAAGAAAATACACTTATTCTCTGACATGTGGGTCTTGTGAGGAACTGACATTGATGGGAAGCGATGCTCTTTAGCCAAAGGGAAATATATCTATCATGCTGTCACATCAGATTTATTTCAAACTAAAGTAAACATTGTGTTATGATGCTATTCTTGGGAAATATACTTCTGAATATGCTCTCGGCTCTTTGGATGAGAAGTCATAAATAACTTTAAAGTGCATAAAATAGTACCTGTCATAGTAAGCACACAATAAAAGAAATTTATACTTATTATAACTATCAATAGCTGCACCCATAAAATAGACTATGAGTAAGTATCTCAACAATGTGGCACATCCTGTCTTTACCTAATGGCAGCAATCAGGGCTCTTTTGCCTGACCTTGCAGAGAATTGTGACTAATGATGTAACTGATTTGAGGAGGCTCTTTTCTTTTTTTTTTAATGAACTTGAGACTTATTTCAATTCTGAATTTTATAGTTGATGGACTGATTTTTCAAAGCCCAACAAATAACATTTATATGAGTATTAATTGGATTCAAACTTTTAAATGTATGTCTTACACAAATTCTATTTAATCCTCAGGATGTTAGATGGATCTCACAGTATTAACATTTTTAATTCATTCCTCTTTCACTAATCTGTGGTCTCTTCTACCATATACACAACAACAACAACAACAACAAAACCAGAATCACCAAGAATTTATCTTGAACCTGTAAGTTTATTTTTGGTGCTTCAGAAAATAAGTGCGGAGGGTGCCTGGGTGGCTCAGTTGGTTAAGCGACTGTCTTCGGCTCAGGTCATGATCCCGGAGTCCCTGGATCGAGTCCCGCATCGGGCTCCCTGCTCGGCAGGGAGTCTGCTTCTCCCTCTGACCCTCCCCCCTCTCATGTGCTCTCTCTCATTCTCTCTCTCACAAATAAATAAATAAAATCTTTAAAAAAAAAATAAAAAAAATAAATTAAAAAAAAAAAGAAAATAAGTGCGGAAAGGCTCTTAAAAGCCAGGTTCTCCCATCTTCCATCTGTTATACAAATCCCCTTGATAAAACCTTCTTCTAGCTCATGCCTGAACTGTTCTGCTGACAGGGAGCTCCCCCCTCCCTGCCCCAAGCAGCCATTTTTGTCATATGTAGGTCTAACTTCCAGAAATTTATATTCAAAATGAATTGCTCTATCTCCCTATAACTTCCAATCATTTGTCATAATTATTTCCCCTGGGACTACAAAGAACAAATCAAGTGAGTCTAGTGACTTCTCTTATGGCATGACTCTAAATATTTGAAGATGTCTGTCAGGCTCCCCTTCCCTCCACCGATTCTTCTCCGAGCTAAATATCCTTAGTTTCTACAAATATTTCTCATTTGCTTGTCAGCTCCCCACTTGATATGTCATCCTCCTCTGCACAGTTTACAGATGGCATGTGATTATTAAACATCCCTTTAGGGTACCTTCCTCGCCTTCATATTACATTATTATTCATATAATCTACTATCACACCGATGTTGTGGTGTGGTCACACTATCTTGTGGACTGATTATCGAGTTGGTTCTCCACTAAAACCTTTAAGTATTTCATGAATGATGCTCATGAACTGCATCCACCTCACTCTGTTCATACCAGCCTTTGTCTTACTCACATGCAAGACCTCTTTATTTATTTTTATTACATTCTATCTCAGGTTAAATCCATTACAACAACCTCTAAAGGTCCCTTGGAATCTCCATGCACTTACTCAACATCAATAAACAAAGATGGGTTATACACCTGGTGCGTGTCAGGCAGTGTGTAAGATGTTAATTCTGTGGTCCATTTATTTGATATACCACCCAACTTCAATTGGCCTCTTCACTCTGGGGGCAATTTTCCCTCCTACTTTAATTCATCCACCAACCCTAGACCATGCTGTAACCTTGTTTTCTTCCCCTTGACAGGATGTACATTAAAAACCTTCAACTTTAAAACCATCTTGGGTAATGGTTACTCTTTCCTTTCAGATCACTGTTGTCTTCACTCTCAATAAACTGATGAACCTCATAAACACTTCCACCTCGATCCCTTCATTTTCACAACCTTTTATCATTTTCTGCATTATCTCACTCTCATTCTGAAACTGGACCTTGTGGTTGATCATGTGACTGGCCATATTCAGTACCCTCAAGATTATCTTTATTTTGTTTTGTTTTGCTTTAATACTATTCTCATTTATATCTTATCCCTTCTGTCAACTCCCTTGCCTGTTCCCAAAATCAAGCTAATGAGAGCTATGGGAGAAAATCCTAGAATGGCTGAAATGCCAGATCCAAACTATCCGAAACAAGCCACTAATTTTATTTTTCCCTTATGTGAACATTCTCCAGTTTTTCTATTTAGTTATCACATCAGTTTTTAATCTAATATTCCTTTAGTTTTCCCTATATTTCTCCATGTCATGCACAAATTCAGATATTTATTCTGCTTTAACCAAAGTTCACATTTTTACCCATATCCAAAAGTCAACTAATACACAGGGATTGGGTTCCATTGATATAGCCCTTTTTCATCCAAACTAAAATTATACCAAGAAATGGTTTTTCTATACATTTCTGAAAGTATTTTAAACTGATTTATTTAAGCAATTATTATAGGTTCTCATTTTACCTCATTTCCTGTGCCTTTAGGGTTAATGTATTTATCATATCATATTCTCATTCAAAGCCACAGCAAAAGGAGTTGATAAAAAAGAAAATGGTTTAATGCTTCACTTGATGGTTTTTCAACTAATCGTATCTGATTTTACTTAAAACTGTTTTTTTTAAGATTTGATTTATTTATTTGACAGAGTGATAGAGAGAGAGCACAAGTAGGCAGAGCGGCAGGCAGAGGGAGAGGGAGAGGGAGAAGCAGGCTCCCCGCTAAGCAGGGAGCCCAGATGCTGGGCTTGATCCCAGGACCTTGGGATCATGACCTGAGCTGAAGGCAGACACTTAACTGACTGAGCCACCCAGGTTCCCCTACTTAAAACTATTCTAAAAATTACTTTTGGCACCAAACATGTGGACCAGTATTTAGAACTTCATGATTGGTATAAATATTATTTTATGTGAAATAGTTCAGGTATCCACACAAAAGCAAGAAACAGAAAAGAAGGAAATCTTTTTTCCATCTCTTCTAGTCTCAAAATGCAGTATTGGCCAGCCAGCCTTTTTTTTTTCTCTTATAACCCCAAAAAGCCCAGGCAGATGTACCACACGAATCTAGGTATACCCTACAAAAAACCATTATTCTCTTAAACACGACTTAATAACATATTTGGAAGAACTTTAGAGATAAAATAATACAAGTCTCTCGTTTAAAAAACTATATGAAATCAAGACAATCTAAATCCCTCAGCAACTTAGTAACAGACTCCTGTTGTCTGGCTAAACTAGTGCTTACTCTGTTTTGTACTGAAACAAGGAACAGATGCACACTCACCAATTCTCAGTGAGCTGATAGTGCCTTTTAATACCTAGATCTCTTGAAAAAATAATAGTTTGTTTAATAATGATTGGTTTAAAACTGAAACTTTTGATAATCATATGGTTTGTTCCTTTCTTCCTCTCTTCTTCCTTATATATATTCATTTTATTACTGATATAAGACAAATATGTGTAACAAAGGGAGAGTCACATAATTTTTGTTTGACAAACCTTATAAGTATGAGGAAGGATGCCTTCTAGGTAGCCAATTTCCATTCTTTTCATTCTAATGTTAATGATGTTATTTAAAGTTATTGGATGCACAGCATCAAATGACATTATTTCAAGTGACTTCATGACACAGAGGGTACATTGTGTAAGGAATATCAAGTAGAAGTTCTCAGGTATTTTTCTCTTTAAAATGCAAAGGAAGAAATGCAATTACTATTTATTATTTAGTTACCTAATGCCTGCCCATCATGTCTTTTTGAATTTGGCCCACTAACTTATGATTAAAAGAATCATTATCTCTGCTGGATGTGGGCACAGATTCACATTATTTCCGTGAAAGCCTGTCTGCTGTCTCACTTTAATGAAAATTTAAACCTCTTAGAATGGCATGTGGTACCTAGAATTATTTTTCCTTTGTCTGAACAGAGTTAAAAGGGAAAGAACCCCTAGACATACAAGTCCCTGTTCCCTTCCATAGATTCTTGTCTTCCAAGCATCCATTTTCTGTATTTGAAAAGATTGATGAACACGGTATCTATACAGTGCCTTAAGATTATAACTTAGTGGTGCAGAAACAAAACAATTGGACCTCTTCCCACTTTCTTTTTTTAAAGATTTTATTTATTTATTTGAGACAGAGAGAATGAGAGAGAGAGCACATGAGAGGGGGGAGGGTCAGAGGGAGAAGCAGGCTCCCCGCCGAGCAGGGAGCCCGATGCGGGACTCGATCCAGGGACTCCAGGATCATGACCTGAGCTGAAGGCAGTCGCTTAACCAACTGAGCCACCCAGGCGCCCCTCTTCCCACTTTCAACACAGATTTATTTGGCTTTTTTTTTTAAATCATGATAAAATATACATAACATGAAGTTCACCATTTTAATCATTCTTAAGTGTATGTCTCACTGGCGTTAAGTATATTCATATGGTTGTACAGTTACTACCACTGTCTGTCTCCAGAGCCTTTTCATCATCGCAAACAAAAACTCTATCCCTTTTAAGCAATAAATCCCCATTCCCTACCTTCCTTAGGCCCTGGTAACCACTGTTCTACTTTGTGTCTCCATGATTTTGCCTATTATAAGTGACCTCATATAAATGGAATCATACAATATTTGCCCTTTTGTAACTGGCTTATTTCACTTAGCATAACATTTTTGAGATCCACCTATTTGTTGTGTGTTACAATAATTTGTTCTTTTTTTTATTGCTAAGTGTAATTCCATTGCATAGATACACTTCATATGCTTTTCCACTCCTCTCTTTATGAATATTAGATGGTGTTCAATGACCCTGAGATCAAGACCTAAGCTGAGATCAATCAATTAGATGGTGTTTGGAACTGTTATAAAGAAAACTACTATATTTTAAACAAGTCTTTCATTGACACAAACTTCCAATGGGATAAGTATTTGGAAGGAGAACTCTTGGGTCAGAATTTAGATAAATGTCTTACTGGATTAGAAACAGTTTTCCAAAATGATCTTGCCAATTTGAGTTCCCAGCAGCAGTGTATGAAAGTTCCAGTTGTCTAATCCTAACTAGCACATGCATTGTTTGTATTGTTTGACTTGTTAATCTTAGCGAATCTAAGGGGGATGTAGTCATATGTTGTCGTCTCTGTAATTTGTCCTTCTCTTACAACTAAAGATGTTGAACATCTTTTCATATGTTTCTTGGACATTTGAACATTTTATTTTCCCCATTTTCTTTAAAGTTAGGTTGTTAGTCTTTTAAATTATTGATTTGTCAAAATTCTTTAACATTCAGGAAAAAAGCCAAACAGATTTTTGTGTTGTAAATGTTTTCTCCAATCTGAGACTTACTTTTTCAATTTCTTAATAGTATCTTCTGATAAGCAGAGTTTTCTAATTTTGATGAAGTCCGAGTTATATTTTTTTCTTTTAGTATTAATGCCATTTATGAACTAAGGAAGCTTTGTTTACCCAATGTATGGAGTTTATCTATGTTTTATTAGCTTTTCCATTTAGCTCAATGACCCATCTTGAATTAATTTTTGTATGTGGATTGAGGAAGAGACCAAGATTTTTTCTATATAGATACTCAGTTTTATTAGCACCGTTTGTTAAAAGACTCCCCTTTCTTCTTTGAATTATTTAGTGCCTTTGTTGAAAACAATTGACATATATGTTTGTATCTATTTCTGGACCCTATTCTGTTCCACTGATCTGTTTGTTTATTCCTATGCTAATACCATGTTGTCTTAATTACTGTACATTTATAGCTAGTCTTGAAATCAGGTAGCATAAGTCCATCAATGTTGCTGTTCTTCTTCAGGATAGAATATTACTATTTATATTCCCTTTTAGACCATTATTCTGTACAAAGAACATATAATCTTAGTAAGAAAATGTTCTAGATTCCCAGTAGGACCTAGACCATTAGATTCTCCTTCATAATTGAATAAGAACTTCTGCCAAATATGTGTATACATGGGTGTGAGATAAAGCAAGAAGAAGGTTAATGTTTTTTGGAGTACCTTTTTTTTTTTTTTTAAGTATAGGTTCCACACCCAGTGAACTGAGCCTCCAAGGCACCCCTGAAGTGCCTTTTATAACCAGGCATTCTGAAAAAGTTCTTTCCAGATCTTGTCATATTTAAATTTAACTCTCACAACAAACTCTCTGATTTATTATTTCCATTAGTAGATGGAAAAAGTGAAGGTCAGAGTAGTAATTTGTTCAAAAGATTCAACTGGATTTCTTTTCATTCTTAATGATCATGGCCAACCAGTAATCATCTTGAATGATCAAGTAGGGTGCATGTACTATGGTTGACAATTGGATTTTTGTCTAGAGGCAGGTGTGTCTATACTTCCTAGCTAGTTGTCACATTGAATAAAGGTATAATTCAGAGAGTAGTTTTAATAATTCCATAACAACTTAGTGGCTCTTCCATAAAAATTATATCCAAACTTATGAATCACTAAATTCTACCCCTGAAAATAATAATACACCATATGTCAACTAAATTGAATTTTAAATAAAAAAATCCAAAGCATATATAACCCAAAGTACTTTATTTAAAAGTCAGTGGTATATATATTATATATATATATAATATATATACACACATATGTGTATATATATATTATTATATATTATTATTTTATTTTAAATTATATTTTATATTTTAATTGTATTTAATTATTATTATATTTTATTATTATATAATATATATAATTATATAACATTATATATGAATATAATATAATTATTATATATATTATATTATTATATATATTATGTAGTATTATTCAGCCATAAAAAAGAATGACATCTTGCCATTTGCAATGACAGGGATGGATCTAGAGTGTTTAATGCTAAGCGAAATAAGTCAGAGAAAGACAAAAACCATATGATTTCACTCACATGTGGAATTTAAGAAGCAAAACAAATGAGCAAAGGGGAAAAAAAGAGAGAGAGATAAACCAAGAAACAGACCCTTAACTATAGAGAACAAACTGATGGTTATCTAAGGGGAGGGTGGGTGGAAGGATGGGTGAAATTAGGTGATGGGGATTGAGGAGGGCACTTGTCGTGATGAGCACCATGTGATGTGTGGAAGTGTTGAATCACTATATTGTATGCCTGAAATTAATATAACACTATTATTTAAAATTCTTAAAAAGCCAAGATTAAAAAAAAAATAGTAAATAACTGAATTACATAACAAATTCATCCTCCAGGTATTGAGACTAAAAAGGACAATAAATAAATAAATAAATAAATAAATAAATAAATAAATAAATAAATGTGAGTGCTTGCAAGAGAAGTCACATTCTGATTCCCATTGTTTTTCAAAATCATTATTGACTGTAAAAAGTCAAATAAAAATAGCCCTTTTTTTCTGCCAAATATATGTGACTAAACTGAACTGACAGCTTTAAACATTAATAGTTACAAAATTATATCTTATTCACATAATCAATTTAAATGAACAACTACATGATTATCTACTTGCCACCACTGAGAAATACCTTAGCACACAATTGGGTTTAACCTTTAAATCTATTACTTATTGAGAAGTCCTAAGAAAACAAGTTGCCTAAAATGTTTAAATCAATTACTTCCTAAAAGAGCCTACTGAAACACTGTGCTTGATCTTCACATGGGAAATTCCGTGTTTCTTATATTCTTTGAATTTATCTAGTTTATATTGCTGATGCATTTTTCATATCAGCTATTTTTATTTATGATATAGAGAAATACACCATATATAGGAAAATTTTGTTTGATTTTTACAATTCTAACCGATCTTCCAGTTTATAATTAGAGTATATATTGTGCTGAGTTCTAGATGTTCTGGGTGAATCTAGATGAAACATGCCTTCTAGCATTATGCAATGTGAAAGCCTTTTGATGTTAAATGTTAAACTGATACACTGTGGTTGTATTACATAAGATTATAAATATTTTAGAAAAGCTATGTAAGTAAAATAAACAGTAATCTTATAAGTATGCATCTTAATCCTTGCAAAAATTCTATGACAGAATTAAAATATTACTATTTCCATTGAAGATGAGGAAATAAGAGTATCAGAGGTATTGATGATTTACTTGTCCAAGCTCACACACATTGCAGGGGACCCTATTTTCCTTCTGAGCCTTATAATAGTAGCAGACTCTAAAAATGATATATAAGATGTGTCACTGCAACTAAGGAACTCACCGCCTAGAGGAGGATGAGACAAGCAGCCAAACATGTAAAATTGAATTTGGAAAACGCTATGATAGAGGCCTGCTAAGAGGAAGGAACCTGACCCACAATATGGGGGACATTAACCCACAGAAGGTGAACTCTGAGAACTTAGACAGCTAATATTTATTGAAAGGACCTTCAAATGTCTGTTATGTGCCATGTGCATTCAATATACCTGAAATTCTTTAACCTTCACAAAAATCCAGCAAAGCCCATTACTATTCTCCATTTTATAGTTGCAGAGACTGGAGGAAAGAAAAGCCCAGAGTAGAGAAAATATGAAATGGCCCTTCAAAGTTTCTCCCAGGTGTATCATTTTGTGGTTCTTCAAACTTCCAATAGCCATGAATCATGGCAGTTTTCTTCCTTGTTTCCAGTTATTAATGTTCTCTGCTATGAGCTCTTTAGTGGTGGCTCATGTTGAAAGAGGCCATGAACCAGAGCTGACTGGTGTTCTGATAAATGAGTGAATTCACAAGCAGAGCTCGTAGTGAGGAGGAAATATACCTACAGGAAGGCCCACCACGGGTTACTATGTCATCAGGCCCTTTGACTGGAGTTTTTTATCAAGAAAAATGCTTCCAAATGTCAAACAATACCTCATAGATCTCCTGCCTTGAGTAGAGGAATTCAAATGTTGTGAACAACAATATTCCACCCCAGGAATTAGAGAGTTAAGGGGAAAGACCTCTGATTTGTTTTGTTTTGTTTTGTTTCGGGGCGGGCAGAAATGATAATATGATTTACAGAATTTCAGATGGTCTATTAGAAGAATTCTTTTATTTTGAATACCCAAGGGCTGATATAATACTATAATTTATGATTTTTATCTTGCATGTAAAAGTGCTGCATAAGCAAAATGGTAACATAATACACATTTTAATCAGAACTAAGGCAGAGAAACAAAGACTATGCTTATAATTTTACTTTTGTTAGTGAAGAATGGTAACAAAAGAAGTAAAAATATTTAGACACCCAAAATTTTAGTTGTAGAATCAGAAAAACACTACTTTCTCATCAATGTATAATATACAATCAGAAACAGTCATGCTTCCACTGCTTTCCAGAAGGATAAATAACAAAGTTTTAATTATTTTTATATTAGACAATTTCTTTCTGGGGATTTTTTTTAAAGGGAAATAATGTCAGATAAAATTATAGACAAATGCTGGTATTTAAAAAATAAATTAAGAAGCAACAAGAACAAGTGCACAGAAAGTTTCCATCTTTGACTGTTCCTTATACTGAATATTTTTGCATTTCTCAGGTGGCCTCAGCCCACCCTGAGCTTTATCAAAAATCTGCTCTAACTGCTGTGGGATCAACAATTGTGTCTGTGATTGCCGTAGTTACACTCAATTTTACATATGAAAAACAAAGAAATAAAACCTACCAATCCTTGTTCTGTTGTCCAAAGGCTCAGAAATAGAGCTATGAATTGTATCTATGTAGGAATATTTGTAGAAAATGTGTTAGACAATAATCTTCAAGGCATAAAAAACTTTGGTGTCAAACAGACCTGTTATTGTCTCTCTTTTCAGTGACACCTCTATATAATTAATTAGTCATTTATCCAACTATCAGTGAAGGAGACTAATACTGGGCCCTCACTTTCATGAGATTGTTGTTCAAATTAAAATATTGCCTCTAAATGCACAGTACCTTGCAAAGGTTATTATCATTTTCATTATTAATATTTCCATTTGTCTCTCAGGCTGTATCTTCTCTCCAAAACCCGTTTCTCAAAGTCATTTTTTTACAAGCTTGCGTTCTGTTAACTCATTTTGAAGATATTTATAATAATTTTCACTTCCATAGAGTCTTGTTCCATTGTGTGTGTATATTGCTTAAATGCATCAAAGGAATATCTGAAGAGCCTTAGCCTGTGCTCTTAATGCAAAAGAACCATGGAAAAGTTTTATGGGACTGGGAAGACCTCAGAAATGTTACCTCTTTGACAACAGAGATTTTTGAGCTTCTGAAAGGATCTTAGTTCCTACACATTATCTGGCTGTGAAGTGAGGGCATTCCAGTAGGATGCATCTGAATGATCCAGGGCAGAAAGACGGCAAGGTGTGGTGAAGTCGAAATCTGGGACTCAAAAAGTCACCTGGTATCCTAAATGTGTGAGTGTCAAAGACTTGGCTGAGCTGGAGAGAACTGAGCTGCTAGGTGTCAGAGTGTCCCATCAAGACGAAAGGCCAAAATGGAAGTAAACTTCAGGTCTTTAGTCAGTTCACTGCAATAATGTAAGCAAGAGGCAAACCAGAGATAGCACTGGACTCTCCCTGCTCCATTTTCTCCCATGGAATGGCATCCATGGAGGGTCAGTTGGATCAGCACAGACACTGGGGTTGTCTCACTGCCAAGGGAGCCCTGAACAGAAGGTTCCTGCAGTTTTGTGGACCCTGGACCTGGAGGTTGGGGGAAAGGGCTAGAAGAGGAAAAGTGCTGAGTACTGAGTCATAGCGGAAAAAAGTGCCTGCATGGTTTCCTTCCTTTCCCCAGAAGGCGGCCTGGACACAGGTGCCTGAGGAAAAGATATCTGCTTGAGGCCCAGAGGAAAGAGCCTCTGAATGAAGGTGTCTGGGCTGGAAATGCAGAGATGAAGGGGAGCCCTGCCATTGCCAGCTCAGGGTCCCAAGGCCTTGACCACGACTACCTTCACAGGCTATAGTGCATTGGCTGAGGCGAGTCAGGTGTGGGAGGGAAGCTTCCCCTCAGGGGGTCTGCCAGGGAAAGCCTTTGTAATCCTCTGTGGTCGGGCCTGAAAAACTTACATAGGGTTTTAACCAGAAGCCAGACTCCTTAATGAGAAGCAGTCCCACAGACATCCAGTAATAGTAAAAACAGGAACTTCTTAAAACTGGCCCAGCCTTTTGTTTCCCCCCCTTCTCTTGACTTGCAGTAAAATCTGTAAAGCAGAAAAGGAGCTGTGGATTTATATTGAAGAAGAAATGAAAGAAGAACACTGGGAAGGAAGATGGGGGCACCTCGGTGGCTCAGTCGGTTAAGCATCTGCCTTCGGCTCAGGTCATGATCCTGGAGTCCCGGGATTGAATCCCGCATTGGGCTCCCTGCTCAGCAGGGAGAGTCTGCTTCTCCCTCTGACTAGCCCCCTCATGCTCTCTCTCGCTCTTTCTCTCTCTCTCAAATAAGTAAATAAAATCTTAAAAAAAAAAAAAATGTTTAAAAAAAAAAAGAACACTGGGAAGACTGAGGTCCAGTGCATAGCTAGGAATAAGGAAGAAACTATAGTAGCTGCAAATTTCAGAGCAAGAGAAGTTATGTTAAATCTTTTATTTAGACAACAAAAGAGACTGAATCAGCTAACTTGGAGCCTTCAAAAAGACCTTCAGGCTTAATAATCTATGTTTCCAAAAGGGAAGGCAGAAAGTTACAGTTTGTTGTTCTAAATTGCATCTAGGATTAAATGAAATGACATATAAACAGCACCTTGTACATTTTCTGAAACACAGTATTTGCTCAATCAATATCTGTTCCATTTTCCCAGGAAAGTGGAAGACGGGTGGATGGAAAAATGACTTCATCAACAAATATGTATTAGAAACCTAGCCCGGCAATATTTATTCTCGATCAAAACAAGCAAACAAATACTATAAAACAAGGTTCTGCCTGTAGAGAATATTTACTCTTATTGGGGAGACAGAAAATGAAATTTAGGAACCAAATGACTTCGAGAAAGTAGCGTGATACCACTGTCAATGACAACTCATTGTTGGGGTTAAGAGTTTAAATGACTTTACAACGTACGTCAGATAGGCCCCTCTGTACAGACTACTAGTCAGGTTTGTTATTTTTTGTTTTTGTTTTTTTATGGAAAGGGGCCACTATCCCATTCTCCAGCCTTTCGATGAAACACACATCGTCCTTAGTCACAAAATAAAATTCCCTTTACTCCCCAAAGATGTCCAGACCTATCCTCTGGTGTAGAAGAGAATGATGAGGGATGTGTGTGTGGTCCCTGGCACCTGGCCAGTGAGCTTGTAAGGTTCAGGCACTCACATTGCATCCCTCATTTTGAGACATGACACCAGCTTAAGTGGTAAAGGAGAGGACCCCAAAGCTATAAAAGCTGCCCGACTGTGATTTAAGAAGGAACATTTTCAGCATGTTGAACTGATGTGACTCTAAGCTGTAGGTATTTCTGGATTCAAGAGAGAAGCAGAATGATGAGAGAAGCCGTCCTACTTTGGTGACTGTAGCACAGAGGTTGACACTGAAGGAAATGTCACTTGAGCTGTCAAGACGTTGGGTCCTCATTAGGAGTATGAAGACAACTTCTGGCTGTATTGTAGATTTTCTGCAAAAAAAAAAAAAAAAAAAAAGCTCAAAGAATTATCATGCAATACAGCTGGGGGAAGACAACAGTGACCACAGGGAAACAAATCAATCCAAAGCCTGAGAGTTCAAGATGACATTGGTACTTGGCTGCTATCTTTAGCGATCATGTTTTAAGGATCTCCTTGGGCCAGAAGCTGAAAATCATTTCAAATGTCTACCAAGGAGACATGTGTTATGCTCTGAGCAACCAGAGGCTAACAAATGAGAGGAGGCAGGGACCAGGTGTCCCTTTGTTTCTGAACTACTCACAGGAGCTTCCATATCAATGTAATCAAAAGATGCAAACTTGGTAGACTCATGGAATGATATTTCAGGGTGCTCTCAGGAAGGAGTCAGAATCATTAGAATCATTTACTGGCAGCCCATGTGGGGTAAGAGGCTTCAGGGAAATGTTAGACTCTGGGAAGTTTGTAAATGATGGAAAAGCAGGATTCAGGCTCCACCTTTAAGTGAGATTTTCATGGAGTGTTAGCCACATAATATTCACATGTACAACGTGGTTACTCAGCTGTGGTGAAGGGGTGAGAAAGCTATTCTAACTCCACTGCTTTTTTCTGAAGAAATCTAGTCCTAAAAAAATCTTATCTTTATGTTTTTTTTAATCTTTTTTTTTTAATTAAATCTGCAGTAGATTCAGCACTTGAGCAAGCTTGTTAGGAGAAAGAGAACAAGATGTGAGTTGTTCTCAGGTTAATTTGTCAAGTGCAATGCCCTAACATTCTCAGCAAAGCAGTACAAGACACAAAATAGTCTCCCTTATGATTATGAAAAATATGAGTTGGCTTTGGCATGTTATACAAGGTTTTGTATCAGTGAACAGTCAGGTTATTCTGCTGCTGCAGATGTAACCAGATTTAATCTACTTTCTCCTGGCCCACTGAGCGTTATTCTTTCCACCATGGGAAATTGAAGGTTCTTCATGGGAAGTTTGATATTTTATTACTTCAATTTCATTTTGTGCACTTGAGACATACTTCCCTTCAAAATATGAACCACCTACATAAAAGTTGATGTTCCAATTCTAGTATCAATGACTCTACAGACTTAGACTTAAAATCAGGGGTGAGGTGCCTATGACCAGTTAATGCCATGTGATCCTCAGAATAACTTCACAGGACTTGAACCAAATGTTTGAGTACAAATATGTTTTTGTTATATATCGTGTAACAAGCCACCCAAAACCGTAGTAGCTTAAAACAATAACGGTGTGATTATCTCTTGTGATTCTGTGGGTTTACTGTGGTCAGCTGTGTAGTTTTCCTGCTCCATGTGATGTGGGCAGGGTTGGCATCTGACAGAATCATCCAGAGTGGCTTACTTGCACTGTTGGCAGTTGGCTTGGGCTTTGCTGGGAACTCGGCGGGGACTGTTGATTTCTGTGCTTTTGTTCTCCTTACGTGCCCTGTCTATGAAGCTTGAACTTCTCACAGTGTGGCCACTGGATTTCAAGAGGAAGTGCACCAGGTGGGATGGGACTACACAAGGGTCTGGTTCATTTGGACCAATATTTAGAGACCAGCAAACACAAGTTGCATCTGGCTAATCTATACCCAATATGTACATATCCCAGAATCACGGTATGTGGCACTGTCCACAAGATACCAAAATTGAGATTGCCCACGTTATATTCACTAATTCACCCCACTTTGGGGGGCTAAGCAAGATATCCTATTATTTTAAATGATTAGTTGAACTTTCTCATAATTTCATTCTAAAATGTGAATTAGCATCAGGAGCAGTTTACTTACTTAGGACATTTAATAGTTTTCTCACTTGTGCCTGAACCTCAGTATCCTGAGAAAATGTAATTAGAGCTATGCCTTGGGATGTCAAAAATGTCATCTTACCATAGCCCATGCTGCAGGGAATCTTCAAATCCATCTAAGTCAGCTCCTCTGTTTTTACAGAGGAAAAGCTGAGACCTGTGAGGTTATAATTTGCTCAAATTCCTCTTCCCCGCTTCTTTCAGCACTGTTTCTCTGTCATTTGCTTTATGGATTGTGGCTCAGGTATGATTTTATTTGGAGTCCAAGTCCAATCAAATAAAATTTGGAGAAGAGGCAACATAGATAGTGGCTAAGCACAGGCTCTGGAGCCAGACTGCCTTGGGCTGTGACTTAAATGCTGTGCCTCAGTTTCCTCATTTGTTTTATAAGGGAAAATAACAGTACCTGCCTTGTGGAGTTTTTATGGGGATTGCATGAGTTTATATTGATTAAGTGCTTGGAACTGCTCCTGGCCCGTGAACAGCATTATGTAAATGTTAGTGAACTAAATGCTTTGCACCAGAGATAAAGGAAAATTCAAAGAAACGTCAGACATGTCAGCTTATTCTTCAAATTCAGGTCCTAGTAGTGACCTGTTCCCCCCTGATGATACTGTGTTTTTAGACAAGAAGGCGACCTCCTTAAGCAAGACTGTCTAAGAAATTATCACTTGGCCCCATTAATAATAACATATATCACGGTAAGCCTTAAATTTTGCTTAGGATGCCATAGATGGTAAGTCACTGAAAACCCTATTCAGTAGCCTCAAAAGATAAGGGATATGGTATCTGCTGTTCCTGAGCAAAACCCACAGTCATGCCTTGACTTCCTGTTTCTAGGCCTCCATAAATCATTTTGCATCTACTTCATCCCAACTTCCTGGCTACTTCATGGGTATAAGCCTCTCACTGTAACTCCTGGAGGTGTGTGGCATCCCGCTGCCCTTCCACATCTGTCTGGGTATGGGTTCTGCCATACTTTCTCAGGTCTTTGTCTACCACCATTCCTGCTACACCATATAGCATGCTGATGGTGTTGAGTAGTTCACCATGAGGCTTGTTCACACTGTGGCCTTTACCCAGGTATGAAAGAATAGGTCCCCTCATCTTTCAGACTTCCCCTGAACCTCTAGAGTCTCTATCATTTGCCACCACTATTCCCAGAGTCGGCCCAGGGGCCAGGCTCCAGGACCCTTCTCTGGAATGATCCAAATCTAACCTCTTTCTCCTCCACCCGGGTGATCTATATTGTTGAGCAGGAGTTGTCTGCCTATTCATTTAATTTATTTCCAGTCTTTATTTACAGCCCCAACTATAAACTGATGTCCTTTAGGGCTTTGTCTTTTGCATATGAAAATACTCAACTTCCTTTGTCTGTATGGGGCAGGGAGTTGTCAGAACATGGTTACTTGGATATGGGCAAGGGTCATGCAATAAGGAAATGAAATGATAAATATCTCAACTAGTATTTCCTAATTTTATCTGGACCAACTAATGCAGTCACTCATAGTCCAAAGGAAAATAAATAGGTGACTTAAAGCAGCAAAACAGTTAAATACATCAGGACAACAATATAGAAGATACCTCAAACCTATTTATGATTAACTCAAAGAATTGCAGACAATTACTACAAAAATTCAGGATTTACTTCAGGGCTAAATTGGTTAAGGAGGGCCTTATGGAGAAAGTGGGATTTTTATCTGGGTCGTGAACAATGAGTAGCAGTTGAAGGAGAATGGAGGATGTCTCAGGGCACTTTTCTGGAGGAATAGCAAGAGTAATCCCATAAAGCCTGGATTATAAATTATGTTTTCAATGGTAATAAAGTCAACATCTGCCTGCAGTTGCAAATTTACAGAGAGAAGTCAACGCTCGGATTCTAAAGGAGGTTAGCAAAGAAGATAAAATTCAATATGTCCTATAAAAGGTGGGTGGTGACTTTGCTAAGGTGATCAAGCCAGGGAGTTTTCATGTTCTAAGTAAAGGAAACATTAGGGTTATAAGCACAGAAGTGATAGAGTTTGGGAAGGCTCAGAGAATGTAGAGCATTCTACTTTTACTGCAGTAAAGACTACATGGTGAAGTATTATAGATCATGAAGCTATATAGATTGGGCCTGGATCAGGAACATCTTAGGTTCCTTGAAAACTGGCCAGTGGCACAGATTACTTTTAGGAACAGACCTGGAAGTGGCTATCTCTTCCACATTCTGTAGACTGAAATATAATCAAATGTCCCTCAGTCATACTATAAGGGAAGCTGGGAAGTATGGTCTTTCTAGGTGCCCAGGAGGAAGAAACAGTGTGTAAGTAATATTATGTGAACTTCCCATGAATTTTTATATCTAAAATAATGTTCTGTGAGAAGAGAACAAGGAAAGGCATTTCAAAGAAAAGTTGTATTTTTTTGGTGCAAATATGTCCATTTCCAGGAAAATCATATGTGCTTACAACTAGTAAAGATATTTGCAAGCTGACATTAAATTCACCTACTTACATAGTTTGATCTCACATATGTCACAACATAGATATATAATTAAAGGGAAAAAAAAGCAATAACATGCACACCAGAACTTTTTGTTTTGTTTTGTTCTGTTTTGAGTGGGGGTCATATAAAAGATGATGACCAGTGTTGATTTGATGTAGCCATTAAGTTAAATCATTTTATAAGCTGCCATTCTTTTAAAAAATCTTATTGTTTGAAGCTATTTGCCCAATTATTTAGTGGAGACTGACTCTTGAGACTGCTCTTGCTTGGGACTTAGTCATGTTTGGTTTGGTTACCCTCAACAGGGTTTCCTTTAAAGTCTATTGAACTTCAAAATTCTGCTTTTATTCTTAACACAGTCATAGAATTCTTTTCCTACCTTTTAGCCCTGAACCAGAGGGCTTTAATACCCATGTAGACACCCTCCTTAATATTCTAGTTTAATAGTTTCTTGACTTTTTCAGCTCTAGTGGCCTTTCAACCCATTAACTGTTCTGCTGCTGCTCTTTTATCCCTTTGGCTTAGTAGACTGCCAGGAACATAGTAGATGCTCAATAAACATTTACTGAATGAATAAATGGACTGATATTAGGTGTTCCATAAATACAGAATAAATACAAATAAATTGTTTGTTGACCAGTATCCATCCTACTCTTTGTCTTTCCTAATAGCACCTTGATTTTAATTGCATATCCGACCCTCTCCAGAACTTTCCATGTAGTTAGGAGATGCTGACCTCAATGCAAGTTTCAGAGATGGGTCCAGATCAGTCTATGACAATTTTGGTAATCCTACACCCTTGTCAATAATTGCCTACAGAATGGTCCTGTGAACAAATTCTGGCCAGTGAGACTTGAGGAAAGGATTATGAGGGGGTCTTAAGAAAATCTTTCCTTGTTCTTAGAGAAGCAATGAGAAACCGCTTTTACTTTGTTCCACTGGAAGCGATTAAGAACACATGTTGTCCTAGTTGCTTGCTGGAGGCAGCTAATTTGTGACCCTGAAGGAAGCCACAATGAGGACAAAGTCTCTCCATGGAGGACAATCGAGCCTGGAATATTTCCAAGAAACAAAGCCAGAGCTGGAGCCCTACCATGTGGGAAGCTCCCACCCTCCCTTCTACCTCTGCACCTCCAGTTGTGTAAGCCAATTAAACTCCTTATTGTTTATGCCAATTTGAATGAGGTTGCCAATTACTTAATATCAAAAGTACCACCATGTTACAAAAATTCCTACCCAATTAGAAAAATTAGATGCTGACTTTTTTTCAGTTTTTTATTTCAATTTTTTATTTAAATTATAGTTAACAAATATGGTAAAGTTGGTTTCAGGTGTAGAATTTAGTGATTCATCACTTATATATAACACCCAGTACACATCACAAGTGTCCTCCCTAATACCATTATTCCATTATATATATATATATATATATATATATATATATATATATATACACATACATATATACAAACACGCACATATACATATATATTACATCTCCTTTATACATTCATCAGTCGATGGACATTTGAGCTCTTTCTATAATTTGGCTGTTGTTGATAATGCTGCTATAAACATCAGGGTTCATGTGCCCCTTTGAATCTGTATCTTTGTGTCCTTTGGGTAAATACCCAGTAGTGCAATTGCTGGGTCATAGGGTAGTTCTATTTTTAACTTTTTGAGGAACCTCCATACTGTTTTCCAGAGTGTCTACATCTGTTTGCATTCCCACCAACAGTGTAGGAGAGTTCCTCTTTCTCCACATCTTTGCCAACAACTGTTGTTTCCTGAGTTGTTAATTTTAGCCATTCTGACAAGTGTGAGGTGGTATCTCATCGTGGTTTTGTTTTGTATTTCCCTGGTGATGAGTGATGTTGAGCATCTTTTCATGTGTCTGTTGGCCATCCATATGTCTTCTTGGGAAAAATGTCTGTTCATGTCTTCTGCCCATTTCTTAGCTGGATTATTTATTTTTTAGGTGTTGAGTTTGATAAATTCTTTATAGATTTTGGATACTAACCCTTTATGAGATATATCATTTGCAGATATCTTCTCCCCTTCTGCAGGTTGCCTTTTAGCTTTGTGGATTGTTTCCTTTACTGGGCAGAAGTCTTTTATCTTAATGAAGTCTCAGTAGTTCATTTTTGCTTTTGATTTCCCTCGTGTCAGGAGACATGTCTAGTAAGAAGTTGGTACGGCTGAGGTCAAAGAGGTTGCTTTGAAAGAAGACAATAAAGCTTCTCTCCTTTACTGCCCTGCAGGGATTGAGAATATACTCTTTTTGTCTGTGTTATGACCACTAAATAAAAAATACAAATATTTGAATAATTCAAGAAAAATTGACAACTAATATGTGTTTCAGGGGAATGTACTTTTTGGCTGTTCAGAACAAATGTCTTTGCTGGAAAGTTCCCATTTTACCCTCTGTGGATAGAAAATCAGGATGACTGCGCTTGCTTCTGTTTGGCACCTTCAGGAGTTAGTTTGTATTTCTTCAACATAAAAAATTTCAGCACAGAGATTTCTCTGGTTTCCCGCTGAGTTTCCTTGCTTTAGGACAGCTGGATCAGGCCCGGTGTGAATGTGTGCTTTGAATTGCCATAGTTTATGATGAGCTTTAGGAACTTACATAATTTGCAGAGTTATTCCTTACATTTTCTATTCTATCATTTAGTTAAAAAAAAAAAACCCTTTTTCTTTTATTGGAACAGACAGTTGTTATTATATTATAATTAGCTTTTAACCAATGTCAATGTGTACATTGTATTCTGAAGTAACCTGGCTGGATATCTCTCTGAAAGAAGTCTCAGTACTAAATGTTGACAGAGGGTTCTATCAAGTCACTTGTTTTTGACATTTTTCATAATTAGCTTTTTATGACATATCAAGGGCTGTGTATGTAAGTTTGGGGTATTTGGAGGCTATTTCATGAAGGAAAGAAGGCTAAAAATATATGTGCAAATTAATGGAGAAAGCAGAAATCATTGTCCTGGAAATGTGCAGTAGAGTTAACTACTTGCTTATTGTACCAAATTTGACTCTGAGCTTCTTACTGTCCAAGGCAAAAAGTAAACAAAAGAAACATAGCTGTGATAGCTGTTTGCTATAATAGAAGTGTGACAGTTGAAAGATATGTTTTCCCCAAGTACGAAATTTCAAAGGGAACTTATTATATGGATAGTTTCTTTCTGGGTAGATTTTACCAAAAATATAGCCATGTGGTTATATGGTTAACATTTATATCAATCTTCAATAAAAAATTAATGGCATCCTAATTAATTGTAAACCTCTGACGACATTGATAAGGGAGCTAAAATAATACCTTCCAGGTATATTATTCTCTTATGATCAGAATTTTATAGGCATTAAATCAAATTATACTTTCCATCATGGAATACTCTACTGAAAGTATAATTAGGTTTTTGATAAGAGCTAGAGAAAGATAATTTGAAAATAAAAACCCTCACATGGGTCTGAAGTACAAATCTTCTAGGATGCTGAAAAATCAATAACAGATCTTAAAAATCAGACTTGTGATGGAACTCCATCTTTAAGAAAGAATTACTCCAAGTATTAAAAAAAAAGGATGGAATTGAACTTCCCTCAGGAAGTAGTTTTTGGTATATGTTGAGGATCAGATTAAGTGGTTTCTATTACTATATTAATGCAGAATGCAATGAAATAAATTACTCCATCCTGAAGAGTTAATGTTGGAGTTGCAGCTCCAACTACTCTAACAGTAGTTATGCCTTGGGACAAGTTAACTTGGCGATCAGCTGTTTCTAGCTGATCCAGCCATCCTTACTATACTTCAGATCCTTCTGCATTGTTTCCCTCCAACCTGGCCTGGCGCCTACCCAGCTCCCTGACCTACAGGTTAGTCAGCATCGTCCCCATTCTCTTCTCCTTCCTTCCTCAGGCTTCTGGAAGACCCATCCTTTCTAGCGTCCATTCCTCTTCCTGTGTTCCATAGCTTCCAGATTCCTCAAGCATCTCATGTCTCACTCTGATTATCCTCTCACTCTCTTATATCTTCACCTTCTCCCTCAGTGGCCTCCTCATTTGCATTTGACATAGTCAACTTTCTAACATGGTAATAAAAGGTATGTTTTAACTTCTTGCTCTCTGTCCTTCCCTTCATAGCAGAGTGGCATCCACACTCAGTGTCTCTGATTCCTGTGCTTCTCCTGACTCCACAAACCCTGCCATCTGGCTATTGCTGCATTATTTTCCTGAGTCTATTCTCTTGAAGGTCATCTATGACTTCTGTGTTGTTCTTTCTTAATTGTTGAGCCTGGTTTATCACTCCCTTTTCCTGGAATGCTTCTCTATCTTTGGCTTCTTGTCCTCCTCTTCATCCTTCTGCATCTCCTTTGTGGACTCCCTTCCCTTTATCTACCCCTTGAATGGGAACTTCTTGGTCTCTTATACAGTTGTCTCCAGTCCCATCCCTTGTTCTTTTTACTAGACTCTATCCCTTTTCCTCCTGCTTTCTGACAATGTGACTAAAGCACTTCTGTGATTATATCTGTTTCCTGCTCGAAAAGTCTCCATAAATTTTCTCTGTTGCCTGCAAACAGCCTGATTTGAGCCTGACAGAGTCAGCTTTGCCATGATCAGCTTTTATCCCACCATACAAATCCTCTGTCTTCTATTTTTAGTGTGCCTTCTTTCCTATTTCACAACCCATTTTGCATTTCCACATCTTTTAGTTAGGATTAATTCATTTGCATGGACATGAGCGATGTGCTACATGTTCTATTGACGTAATTAATAATAACATGAATATGGTTCCTGAATTCAGGTACTAAATAATCAATAACTCTTCCAGATCATACCTATAAAGTGTGTATAGACACTTTATCAAAGAGAAATAGGAATGACCAATAACAGTAAGAAAGGATGCTCAATATCATTAATCATTAGGGAAGTGGGTTCACTGATGAAGCACTGCATCCCACCGTCATCTATGATTTGTCACCTTCGGTACACTGAAGTGGGTAATAAATGCATCTTCTCCCCTATTACTTCGATATTCTCCCTTCCACCTTAGATTCCCACAACACTGTCTGTTTCAAGGGTGTCACCAAATGCCTCTTTCTGCTGAGGTTTCTTTGTCTCAACCCACTACGCTGGGTCTAGAATAACCCCAGGAAGATGTTATCTGAGATGGCCCACGTCCTCCACAAGAAACAAGTATGTTTGGCCTGCCAAATAGAGAGTGCAACCCTCTATTCTGAAACTACAGGTAAAACAAGGAAAGTTATAAAATCTCTTTGAAAAATCTTTCATTTTGTTAAAAAAAATTTGAGCATACAAAGAAGACAATCCTATAAGAAAATGAGCTCCATACTAAAAGTTGGTAGTTATAGTTGCAGAATTGTGTATAAATATATACAATTATCTTTATAGACTTCTAATATCCTATTGGTGAATATATTTTACCACAAAATCAATCAAAATAGGGACCAAGAAAAAATTGTTTGATTTAAACCAAATGATTTTATCTAAGCTGCCTCAGACCCTTCTTCACTATATTTGACCTATGCTTTTTGCAAGAAATCTCTTCAGATGCTATGCTGCCTGTGTCTCTATGTATATTTGCAGGTGTTTATTTATATGCTCCATAGGATGAGATGGTCTACAATAAAAAGAAAAAACAAAATAAAAATAAAGTATTAGGACATGATAAAAATAGACTTAATAGACGAGAAAAAATGACAAGGAAAGATTAGACTTAATCACTCTCCGGGTTCCAGGTAGTTGGTGTGCTAGAGTAGTCACAGACAGAAAAATAATTGTTTTAAAGTCAGGTTCCACAAAAATATGTTTGAATATGAAATTTATTTTTAAAACAACACTTATTTTGCAGACCCCAGGAGGCATTGTAAAGGTCCCTAAGTCAACAAATCAGCATAATTGTAAAGAGTTCAAAAATTCTATGAGAAAGAATGAGCCATTGCTAGACCCAGAAATAGGAACAGTGAGGTACGATCCATCACCAAGTGTCTTTCTAGGTCCTTCCCTATGCCCAGAACTAGGAGAAGGGCTGTGCAACATTGAAGGAGAAGTGGAAGGCATAGTCACTGGGTTCAGGAGGTTGATCAATCCATCCATTTGGGGAGAAAGGCACACAGAAGACTTGATTATTGATCAAGACACAACAGAGTAATTGAGTTAATTAGGCAGTTTGGAAAGAAATCTTATATTTTTTAAAACCTCAATTTATGGTGATAGTTTTTATATATAGTATAGTATTTTTCACTCTATCCAATCCTCTCATATTGCTTTCATAAAATGAGGTGAGGAAACTAAGAGATTGATAATAGATATCAGAATCAGGATTTAAATTAGAGGTGATTTTTGTCTAACTCCAGACCTGGTGCCATGTTGCTTCAAATAAGGTACAGAGCAGTTTGGTCTCATTACAACAATTCTCTGTATTAATATTACCCTCTCTGAGGAGTTGACAAGTACTCTGAAGAAATTAGCTAATTAACCATTGTGTCAACTATATTGTATTATTGTTCTTTTAATGGAAAGCATCATGAGCTTTCTCAAAGCCAGCTTAGTGGGAGTGTCATAAAGAAAATACTGATCAAATTTCTCAAATTAAGAATTCTCTCACACAGAATTAAGGAGTGTGATTGAAGCTAATTATAAATCCATGACATTTTTATTTACCTTGGTATCAGAAATCATCCCTCTCCCCTCCGCCCACCCAATGCCATTCTACATGAATAATGAGTTAATTTAAGAACTGATGCTTCGTCTGAGACAGGGCAATGAAGGATATATAGGAATCAGAGTTAGGTGGCAGGTGTCTAAACAATGCCTGATTAGATGAAATGTGTTTTCCTTCAAATATGTATTAGCATAAAGTGTCAAATAGCCTCAGAAGTCAAAAACATCCAGGCAGTTTTCAAAGCTAATGAGTGAAGGGATATTTCCAGGGTTCCCTCATTATAAAAATGAATGATTACTCAGTGTAAGGAGAACAACCAGATGGATTTCTTTTATCAAGCAAATATCTTCACCCTGAGCATAAAAAAAAAAAATAATCATCTTCTAGATGAGCAAAAGGGTTTACTTAAAGCTACTGTGGCTCTTTCCTCTGAAATGATAATATTTCCTTCTGGAAGTAGAGAACCCAGTCAGCAAACATGAGAGAAGAGAACGGGCTCAGATTTACCCATCACTAAAGTGGTGATGAATGCCTGAGTGGGTGTTACAGACCAAATGTGTCCCCCCAAAACTTATATGTTGAGACCTTCTCCTTCTGATGTGATGGTACTAGGAGGCAGAGAATTAGGGGAGGATGTAATTAGGATTAGATGAGGGTGAAGCCTTCATGAATGGGATTAGTGCCCTTGTAAGTCATGAGAGAGCTTGCTTCCTCTCTGCTCTCTGCCATGTGAACATACAATGAGAAATTGGAAGTCTGCAGCCCAGAAGAGGGCTCCTCACCTGAACCCAACCATACTGGCACCCTGATCTTACTCTCCCAGCCTCCAAAACTATGAGAAATAAATATT
Source organism: Neomonachus schauinslandi (assembly GCF_002201575.2). Lineage (NCBI taxonomy): Eukaryota > Metazoa > Chordata > Mammalia > Carnivora > Phocidae > Neomonachus > Neomonachus schauinslandi. The sequence goes on along the minus strand of NC_058416.1, from coordinate 21,530,150 downwards.
AATTGTTTAAGCCATACCATCTATCGTCCTTTGTTATAGCAGCCCAAACTAAGATAGTAAAGTCTGCCTCTGGGATGGCATCCTCCCAAAGTTATGTTGGACTTCTTAGCTAGCATCCCTAATGAGAGAGATTCAAGAGCCACCAGCAACTGCATCACCATTAAAATATAAATTCAGTGCCCACTCCGGTCCAAGTGAATCAGGATCAGGTGGGATTTCCATTTCTGGCTATCGTTGTGCTTCCTCCTGTCCCCAAGAGGTTCTTAATCAGTGGTGTAATGCTCATTTAAAATACACATGTCCAGCCCACTACACCCACTTCTGTCCCAATGCAGGAAACTTACACTCATTTTTGTTGTTGTTCTTTGTAAGAACCTAAAATCAAATCAAATCAAACAACTATAGGTACAGGCCTATAGACCGAACACTCTCTTTTGCAGATTGTGTTATTCAAGAATCCATTCCATGGTGGTGTGTAACACCTGACATCATTTCTATCTTCAATACGATGTGTGGATACAATGTGTTTTATGTAATTCATTGTCCCTGGGTCTTCTTGGCCAAATGTTTAAAGCTAACATCCTGTCTGATTCTAAACATCTTAAAATACTTTCAGAAGAGATGATGCATGCATGCTAAATTTTCATGCACACATTCAGATGTGTACTGAGAATGGTTCCCCAGGGAGATATTGCACACAACTCAAAGGGTTACATTATTTAATAGATATTCTCCTTCTCTTTATATAATGAAGAACACTGATAAATTCTAAAAGATAAATAAAAACACTTTGCTGCATAGACATTCTTCCTTAGTCCTTGATTAGAGGTTTACTGGGTGTTTTGAATTTTAAAGAAGGTTACAAAGTGGCAAATAATCCTAAGTATCTTCAAGAGGTCAATAAATTCATTTCTCTGAAATAAAGAACTCCACTTATGCCTAGAACAAATTTCATGATATTTCCATAAAATGAGGAGAGTTGCTTATTTGTAACAAAAGATCGCAAGTATTAGATGGTGATTTTTTTAAAGTTTTTAAGAATGCAATATGCATATCTGGGTATTTCTTGGTCTTCACTGATAAGTATTGAAAATGAAAATCTCGGGGTGCCTGGGTGGCTCAGTCGTTAAGCATCTGCCTTTGGTTCAGGTCATGATCCCAGGGTCCTGGGATTGAGCCCCACATTGGGCTTCCTGCTCGGCGGGAAGCCTGCTTCTCCCTCTCCCACACTCCCTGCTTGTGTTCCCTCTCTTGCTGTGTCTCTCTCTGTCAAATAAATAAATAAAATCTTTAAAAAATTTAAAAAAAAAAAGAAAATGAAAATCTCATTGAGAACTGGGTAGGTATATGGGGGAATCGGCTTATGGCCATTCTAACAAAATAAGTGTGAACATTAAACAAACATTATGTCTGAACATTAAACAAAGTTAATCTCTGTTACTCTGAATGAGTTCAATATTATATAAAATGCATACTTTTAAAACATATTTGCATATCTTGTTTAACTTTTGCACATGATTTTTAGAAAATAGAAATTTGAAGACATGTTTAATAAAAAAAGGTTTTTGTTAAGTTTGCATTAGGAACAGAAGTATAAATCAGGATGGAAAGGATTATGACCACTCTTAATACTGCATTTAAAATAATAATGATGAAAAAATAAATAAAAAATAAAATAAAATAATAATGATGGAGCACCCAATGTATGTTCCAAACATCTTCAACATAAAAGATAAAGCAGTTTTGTCCTAGTTGCGCAATATAGTTTTTATATGGTTTTATGTTTTTTTTTTTAAATATAGGCCAATCAAATATTTACTGGATTAGGCCTTGTTAGTAGCTTTAAATGTTACTTTCATACTTTTTGTAATTATACTGTATTTATAAAATTTTAATAATTTCATAGTAAACTCTGGCCCTACTGATATTTTTCTTAATTTGCAACTGTTCTTTTTAGGAACTTTTAAATTATTATTTTTTTAAGAGAGAGGTACAGAGTTGACAATGATTTAAACTTCCCATAAGGTACATTCTCTGATTTTAAGTGGAGAATAATGATTCACAAAGTACATTCTTGAATAAGGGATAAATATACTTGGGAAATTGTCTCTCCTTTGTTCTTAAAATTCACAAATCCTATTTCCTATATTTTGCTCCCCAAATTCACAAACCCCATCAGCATAGGAAACATTCTGAGGAGTCTTACGGTAGTAAAACCTCTTCAAATTTGTCTTATAGTCTATGAATTCCTTTCACCACGAAACTCTTTTACACAGAATGTTGGGAAGTGGTGTTAGAAAGAACACCTCTTCCTCATACCTAGTGGGCGATCCCCAACGAACACTCTTGGCTCAGAGTTTAACTGTCATTAGTGGTCTTTTTCTATCATGTCATAGATGGAGTTGGTGGCACCTCTGACTCTCTTCTAAATTTGGAAAGGCTGACATCAGTCCTTCAAGTTCAGCAGCAGTAAGACCTGCTGCTCAACACTTAATTCATTATAAAGTAGCTGTCATATGGCTCTCCCTTTAGCTCAATAATTCTCATCATCTTTAACTGAACAGAATAGGGATGAAAAAATCAGCATGGATGGAGCAATATGCCATAAAGCCAAGTAATAGGATAGGAACATCTTTCATATCCTGAAAAAGAAATTGTAGCTACTTTCAGAGAGCATGCTTGAGAACTGTTATGTATGTAATATTTAGAGGAAAAGGAATCTTACAACTTTTGTTTCAGGATTTCTTATTTAAAGATTATTATGTCATCATTCAGCAAGTATTTGTTAAGGGTGTTCTATTCACACGATGCCCAGTATGTGCCCCCAAGTGAACTGTGAAAGCCAGCTTATGCTTTTGTTCATAGGAAAGTGCATCTGTCCTAAGCTAAGTGCACTCCATGTCAGAAGCAACTGGATGGTATTAGGGATACAGTCTATGGAAAAGAGTGTGTTTTTCTTTCCTTCCCTAATGCTAACTAATGAGAACCTATGTCCTTGGCCTCATTAGCACTAAGTTTTCTGAGCTATAACCTGGCTCAATATTCCTAAGAAGTGACAGCCTATGAGAAATTAGAGGGGAAAGATGAATTTTTTGCATGTCATAAATAATTTCTGGGTGATGAATTTCAGTCCTAAGAGTGTACTGTGCTTTGAAGAAATATGCTAGGTATAAAGGGGACCTAGAAAGTGGTTGACTGATCATTATCAGATTCAAAATAGATGTGATGATTGACAGCAAAAGAAGTTTCTTCTGCTCTAGAGAATGTTTCAAGAATTTGGAGACCATTTTTATTTTCCTTCTCCCTAACTGACCACAGCCTCTTATTTTTCTGAATCTTAGTCTACTCAAGTTTAATCGTTCTACTTCCTTAACCTTCCAGTAATAATGGGAAGTGAGAAAGTAAAGTTGTTCACTTGTTACATAGTTCCAGAAGTAAATTTAATCACTGAAAATGTCAAGGCTACACATGCTAATGACTCTTAATAGTAATCCTCAGCTCTGACCTCTTGCCTGGGCCTTTCAGAGGCTTACAGGTCTCCTCCCCATCACATCAAACAGAGAATTGCAAACCCAGAAGCAATCATCTTCCCCACAAAATTAGCTCTGTTCCCAGGGATCCATTTTCTGATGGTGATACCTCTGCTCTTCCAGGTTCCTCTGTTAAATACATTGGACTCATCATTCAAGACTCTCAGTGGTTCATGCCACCTTTCCAACCCTCTTATCCCTCACCATTCTCTCACTGGAGCTCTGCTTTAGGCTTCTTACTTCCCTGGGTGTGCCCTGCAATTTTCTGCCTCTAGGCCTTGCTTTTATGCTCTTTCTTGCTCTGGCACATCTTCCCTACTTCTCCCTACCCATTGAAATCTAAACCAACCTTTGAGGCAGGGATCTCAAATCCACAACAAACTAGGATTTCTATGAAGTTCTACTTCTTATTTTCTTTTTCTTTACGTTTTTTTAAAATTCCAGTATAGTTAACATACAGCGTTATATTAGTTTGAGGTGTGCAATATAGTGATTCAACACTTCCATACATCACCCAGTGCTCATCATGACAAGTGCACTCCTTAATCCCCTTCACCTGTTTCATCCATCCCCCCCCACCATCATCCACCTCCCTTCTGGGAACCATCAGTTTGTTCTCTATAGTTAAGAATCTGTTTCTTGGCTTGTCTCTCTTTCTCTTTTATTCCCCCTTGTTCATTTGTTTTGTTTCTTACATTGCACATATGAGTGAAATCATATGGTATTTGTCTTTCTCTGACTGGCTTATTTCACTTAGCACAATACTCTCTGGCTCCATCCATGTCATTGCAAATGGAAAGATTTCATTTTTTTTTTTGGCTGAATAATATTTCATTGTATATATATACACACCACCTCTTCTTTATCCATTCATCTGTGGATGGACAGTTGGACTGCTCCCACAGTTTGGCTATTGTAAATAATGCTGTAATAAACATAAGGGTGCATATATCCTTTTGAATTAGTGTTTTAATATTCTTTGGGTAAATACCCAGTAGCACAATTAATGGATTGTAGGATAGTTCTATTTTTAACGTTTTAAGAAAACTCCATACTGTTTTTCACAGTGACTGTACCAGTTTGCATTCCCACCAACAGTACCCAAGGGTTCCTTTTTCTCCACATTTTCGCAAACACCTGCTGTTTCTTGTGTTGTTGATTTTAGCCATTTTGGCAGGTGTGAGGTGATATCTCATTGTAGTTTTGATTTGCATTTCCCTGATGATAAGTGATGGTGAGCATCTTTTCATGTGTTTGTTGGCCATCTGTATGTCTTCTTTGGAGAAATATCTTTTCATGTTTTCTGCCCATTTTTAGTTGGGTTATTACGGTTTTTGGGTGTTGAGTTGTTTAAGTTCTTTATATATTTTGGATACTAACCATTTATCAGATATATCATTTGCAAATATTTTCTTCCATTCCATAAGTTGCCTTTTAGTTTTGTTGATTGTTTCCTTCGCTGTGGAGAAGCTTTTTATTCTGATGGAGTCCCAATAGTTTATTATTGTTTTTGTTTCCCTTACCTCAGGGGGCCTATCTAGAAAAATGTTGCTATGGCTGATGTCAAAGAAATTACTGCCTCTGCTCTTTTCTAGGATTTTTATGGTTTCAGATCTCACATTTAGGTTTAATCCATCTTGAGTTTATTTTTGTGTATGGTGTAGGAAAATGGCCCAGTTTCATTCTTCTGTTTTAATTACTACAGCTTTGTAATGTAACTTGAAGTGTGGAATTGTGATGCCTCCAGCTTTGCCTTTCTTTTTCAAGATTGCTTTGGCTATTCAGGGTCTTTTGTGGTTCCATATAAATTTTAAGATTGATTGTTCTAGTTCTGTAAAAAATGCTATCGGTATTTTGATAAGGATTGCATTAGAAGTTCTACTTCTTTTATAATTATTGCCATATTATTGCCTGATCTCACATTATCTTGTGTCTCTTGTGCGCCTCTACAACTCATCTTTATATTCTCGCTGTCCTTTCTTGGAGATGTTTTTATTGCATTCCTCTCATATTGCACAGGCCACACAGTAGGTGCTCTGTGAATATTTAGAAAGACAAAGCTTGAAGCAAATAGCGGAGATTATGTCACCTGGTATCTTTTTTCCCCATTATTTGTTTGTTTGGGTTTTAGTTTTTTCAATGGTGAGGATAAAATGTGACTGAGAGGTGAAAGTTATTCAAGAATATGCAAACCTGGGCAAAAGACATGAACAGACACTTCTCCAAAGAAGGCATACAAATGGCTAACAGACAAAAGAAAAAATGTTCATCATCATTACCCATCAGGGAAATTCAAATCAAAACCACACTGAGATACCACCTTACACCAGTTAGAATGGCAAAAATTGACAAGGCAACAAACAACAAATGTTGGAGAGGTTGTGGAGAAAGGGGAACCCTCTTACACTGTTGGTGGGAATGCAAGTTGGTACAGCCACTTTGGAAAACAGTGTGGAGGTTCCTCAGAAAATTAAAAATAGAGCTACCCTATGACCCAGCAATTGCACTCCTGGGTATTTACCCCAAAGACACAGATGTCGTGAAAAGAAGGGCCATATGCACCCCAATGTTCATAGCAGCAATGTCCGCAATAGCCAAACTGTGGAAAGAGCCGAGATGCCCTTCAACAGATGAATGGATAAAGAAGATGTGGTCCATATATACAATGGAATATTACTCAGCCATCAGAAAAGATGAATACTCAACTTTTACATCAGCATGGGTGGGACTGGAGGAGATTATGCTAAGTGAAATAAGTCAAGCAGAGGAAGTCAATTATCATATGGTTTCACTTATTTGTGAAACATAAGGAATAGCATGGAGAACATTAGGAGAAGGAAGGGAAAAATGAAGGGGGGGAAATCGGAGGGAGAGATGAACCATGAGAGACTATGGACCCTGAGAAACAAACTGAGGGTTTTAGAGGGGAGGTGGGTGTGGGGATGGGTTAGCCTGGTGATGGGTATTAAGGAGGGCACGTACTGCATGGAGCACTGGGAGTTACGTGAAAACAATGAATCGTGGATCACTACATCAAAAACTAATGATGTATTGTATGGTGACTAATATAACACAATAAAATTAAAAAAAAAAAAAGAATATGCAAACCTGGGATGTCTGGGTGGCTCAGTCAGTTGAACATCCAACTCTTGATTTCTGCTCAGGTCATGATTGGGGCTCAGGTCTCAGGCTCCACACTCAGCAGGGAGTCTGCCTGAGATTCTCTCCCTTTCCCTCTGCCCCTCATCTGTCTATTTCTCTCTCTCTCTTAAATAAATAAATAAATAAATCCTTTTTTAAAAAAAGAATGTGCAAACCACAGACCCAGCCCACCCCAAAGTTCCTGATCCCTTTCCTGTGTTATTTTTTAAAGAGCTTTATTGAGATAGAATTCATATACCATAAAATTTACTCTTTTGGAGTGAACAATTCAGTAATTTGTAGTATACTTACAGAGTTGTACAACCATCACCACAATCTAATTTTAGATTTTCATCATGTGTCCATTAGCAGTCAGTCACCATCCTCCCCACCCCTCGGTTCCAGGCAATCTGGAATCTGCTGATCTGCCTCTTCTGGACATTTCTTATGAATGGAACCAGGCAATGTATTGTCTATTGTGATTGGATTCTTTCATTTACTAAAATGTTTTCAAGGTTCATCCATTTGTAGCATGTATCAGTACGTCATTCCTTTTGATTACCAAATAATATTCTACAGTATGGATGTACCGCATTTTGTTTATTGAATAAACAAATGGGGGCGCCTGGGTGGCTCAGTCGTTAAGCGTCTGCCTTCGGCTCAGGTCATGACCCCAGGGTCCTGGGATCGAGCCCCACATCAGGCTCCCTGCTCGACGGCAAGCCTGCTTCTCCCTCTCCCACTCCCCCTGCTTGTGTTCCCTCTCTCCCTGTGTCTCTCTCTCTCAAATAAATAAAACCTTAAAAAAAAAAAAAGAACTTTAAAAAAAAGAGTAAACAAATGGAAATGTAAACTTGCCTTATTTTCACTTTTTAGCTATTATTAATAATGCTGCTATGAATAGCCATGCACAAGTTTTTATGTGAACCTATGTTCTATTTCTCCTGGATAGATACCTAAGAGTAGAATTGCTAGGTCATATGGTACCCCTATATTTAAACTTTTAAGAAACTGCCAGTGTTTTCCAAAGCTGCTGCACCATTTAAATCACTACCAATACTGTATGAGGGTTCCAATTTCTCCATATTCTTGCCAACACAAAATATCTATCATTTTGATTATATCCATGCCACTGGGTACAAAGTGGTATCTCTTTCACTGTGGCTTTGATTTGCATCTCTCTGATGGCTAATGATGCTGAGCATCTTTTATTGTCTTTTTTTTTTCAAATTTTATTTTTATTTTTAAAATTTTAATTCCAGTGCAGTTATCATGCAGTGTCATATTAGTTTCAGGTGTACAATAGAGTGACTCAACAGTTCCATGTATTACTCAGTGCTCATTAAGATAAGTGTACTCTTAATCTCCTTCACCTATTTCACCCATGCTCCCCACCCACCTCCCCTCTGGTAACCATCTGTTTGTTCTCTGTAGTTAAGAGTGTTTTTTTATTTGTCTCTCTTTTTTTCCCTTGTTTGTTTCGTTTCTTAAATTCCACATATGATGAAATCAAACGGTCTTTTTCTTTCTCTGACTGGCTTATTTTGTTTAGCATTAAATTCTAGTCCTGTTCATATCATTGCAAATGGCAAGATTTCGTTCCTTTTTATGGCTGAATAATATTCCATTATATGTATATATACCACCTCTTCTTTATCCATTCATCTATTGATGGATACTTGGACTGTTTCCATAGTTTGGCTATTGTAAATAATGCTGTAATAAACATGAGGGTACATATAATCTTTCAAATCAGTTTTTCATATTTTGGGGGCAAATACCCAGTAGTGTAATTACTGGATTATAGGGTAGTTCTATTTTTAATTTTTTGAGGAACCTCCATACTGTCTTCCACAATGACTATACCAGTTTGCATTCCCACCAACAGTGCAGGAGGGTTCCTTTTTCTCCACATCCTTGCCAAAATTTGTTGTTTCTTGAGTTTTTGATTCCAGCCATTTTGACAGGTATGGGTGATACCTATGCTCTTTTTTTTTTTAAACACTAACTTTTCTCTTACTTGACTGATTGTGTATTTTTATTTTAATACTCAAAAATGAGTATATCCTCCAAGAGAGCCACATGTCTATCTTGGATGCCTTTGGAGAAGAGTAATGAAATATTTTCCTTTATTTACTACTATTGCTTATATTCCTCTATTAGAGAACCTTGTCTAGAGTGAATTTTTAAAATCTCATGTTCAAATTTCACCATTCAAACTGCAAAGCACCCAAATCCAGCTATTGTTATTGCTGAACATGACTTGGTTTCCTCATATGCTGGATAAGATTCCTGGTCATTTATTTCTCATTCTATATCTGACACTTGCCTAAAATTTATCACTTACTTTATTCAGAGTGGTACGAGTTGGGATCTTGTAGTTTCAAATGCTTACTTCCAAGCACATTTGCAATATTTTTAATGAGGAATGGGCGACACTTTCTGTTTCAGATTTGTCAAGTTGAGTGGACATAATTCAAACACACTTAGCTCTGTGAATAGCGGATTTCTAAAGTGTAATACTTAATAAAATCTAAACCTAGCACAGATTGGCTACATCCAAAGAAGATTCATTTATATTATAACCAGAGATATAATTATTCTGTAGGCATAAAAAGGTAAGCACTTCAAAGCATTCTAAGATTCCCCTGTGAGAAAACTGTATTGCAAACTTATTACTTTGGGGGTAGCTGAGAGCTTCCATTGTATCTATAATATTTGATTTCCACTTGAACACAGGCAGGAAAAATGAGTTTGTAGAAGGTCTCTGAAGTAAATTTAGTCTGAAACAAGATTAATATTAAGTGTTGTTGTTGGCTTTCTTTCAAAGGATTTGTTGATTTGTTTTCCACTGGGGCGGGCAGGGATGGTCATTTCTTTTGTACCCTGAAGCATCGTGATTTTATAGGTTTGTCAAAAAAAAGGTTTTAAACAATTCAAATTAGAATTAATATGATTCACACATACTTATGTAATTAGAACATGTGGTAAATAGATTTAATTTATTAAGTAGCCTCACATAGATTTTAGGAGGAAGAAAAACATGTACTTCCACATGAATACAATTTAAAATCCAAAGTATAATCACTTTACTATGCATATTGGATTAAAATTAAGAAATATCTCTCTTTCTTTCACCCAGGAAAATGTTAAGATATAAAATGACTTCTTACATATTCAATAAGCTCTTCTCAAGAATGTGTCTAATCAGGATTTCGCAGCCTTCAATTTTCTCATTTGCAATGCCATTCTAATCTTCCTTCTTCCTTCCCTTTGTTATTTGGCCTTAAAAAAAAATGACAAGATTCATATCTCTGTCCAACTGCAGAACTCTCATAAGTTTAAGATGGCCATGTTTTTATAGGGGAATCGTGGTGCTGTCACATTGATTTCAGGAAGCCTCGTTCCATTCTGTTTTCCTTGTCTTTACGATGACAACTTGAACAGGATGAACAGCCACAGATGCTGGCACTGTGTGTCAGCCAAAGGGCAGAGGATGGGACTTGGCCTGTGGAGAGGAGTTGTACAGAATGAGGATGGGTGAGTGGAGGGGGAAGTAGGATTACAAAAACCACCTCTGGGATAGAGGGCAATTGCTCTTTATAGACTATAGTCTCCAGGCCGTTTATACTAGAAATGTGTTTTCAGAGGAGAGAATATTGTCCATTAGTGAGCTGATGGTTTCAGTAGGAAAAGCATCTCAGAGACAAGTTTTACTCAAGTTTAGAGTTCAGAACAAAAATATCCAATTTATTATTCTGATAGAGGTGCGTGTATGTGCATGTATATTGTGTGTATGCATGTGTGCTTGCGAATGTGTACATGGGTTAACATTTTATTTTGCTTGACCAGTTTGATGAAATAGTATGTCTTCCATTTATTTGTTACAAAATGATAAAATAAGATTTTAACAAAAATGTAAATTTTTGTCTTCTCTATTGTGCTTTAACCACACACATGTATTAATTATTCTTGCACTGGCCAAATTGAAAGAGGTTTCATTCTGATGTGCTGAGCTTAGCAGCAATGTTCTATTTTACACCAAAACCTAGTCGTCATTCTTGGGCACAAAGTTCCATCCAAGGTGATTGTTTCAACTCTACTCTCCCCTCCCCAGCATATCAGTGCAAGTTGTAGGAAAAGAAGCAGAGGAGAAAATTTTTCTCTTGCATGCAAGAAATAGAAGATAAAGCCATAGAATGTTTACAACAGCAGTGATAATGCTAATGGCAATAACTTCAACCATTAATGTCTTCTGAGAACCTGTTTTTTGCCAGGCACAATGCTAAGTGGTCTGTGCATATTGTATTATTGTTTCTCTTAGCAGCTCCCCATGGCCAGTACTATTATCAACCCCATTTTACAGTTGAGGAAGCGGAGGCAAAGACCTTTTTAGAAACAGTCCCCAAATGCACTGCTGGCTGCAAATCCAGAAATCATCCATGGATAACTTAACTCTAGAGTCCATCTCTAATCCTTTGTCCTTTCATCTCTTAACACAAACACAAAGTATCCATAGTTCACCCACTTGCCTCAGAGTACTATCCATAAGCTCCTGGCTCCAAGGTGCTTTTGTTCAAATGTAATAGAGGATTTGAGAAATCTATTTAAGCTATTGCAAGTTGCTTTGAAAATGTTGGTCCAAATACTTTAACTATAATGAAGACTGCCCAGTTGGAGGTTTTTTGTGATTCTTTGTTTTTTTTATTTGGGGAGAGGGCAGAGTGCTGAAGATTATTGTATAAAAAAAGCAGGATATTCAAAATCACCTTAAAAACCTAATTAGACAGATCTTATAATTGAAATGGTTGATTTGAAGGCTTGTTTAAGAGATGAATGTCAGCCTGCTTCCTGGGATCCATCTACTGGGAGACTTTCCCCTAAAACAATTAGAAGAAATTTTGAAATAAAAGGCTCACTACTTCTTACAATTTTATCATATGTCTCATGACACGGAAAATGTAATTCCCTCCAAAATACCATATGGCACATTGGTACCAATTGTTAGTCTTTGAGAATGATGCTTTATCACCCTAACTTCTACAGATTTGACCTCTGCAGATTTATCCAAAGTTCTTCCTCTTATTATGAGCATGCTTCTAGGATTTGGGTCTTATAATTTCCATTAACTATTAAGAGAAAACTCTTCAGGATTTCTTTTCCAATATAAGCAAGTAATACCTACATAATGCTTACTATTTCTCAGGGACTATTGTAAGTACATCAAATTTGTTTAATTCATTTAATTCTCACAGTACCCTGTGAGGTGGTACTACTCCCCATTTTACTGGTGAGAGAAATGAAATACAGACATTTTAATAACTAAAACAGGGGAACATAGCTCTTATATATCAGAGCTCAGTGTTGAATCCAGGCACTTTGGCCTAGAGACTTTGTTGCTCACCACTCTACTACCCTCTAAGGCTAAGCATCAGTCCATATGTCAAGCATATATAATGCTGGAGTATTTTGCTTGGTATTTATGAGTACTTACTTGTCTACAATCTAGAGAAGCACTACTGAATGCAGGTTTCCCAGTCTACCGTAAGAGATACAGTGAGGTATCTGAAGGTGATTTTTAATTATATCACTGCCTGTGAATTGAAGGAAGCAATGTGAGATAGTTATCTATTGCTGCAAACAAATTATCTCGAAATTTAGTGACTTAAAGCCATGAACATGTATTATCTCCCAGCCTCTGTGAATCAGGAATCCAGGGACAGCTTAGCTCCATGTCTCTAGCTCATGGTCTCTCACAGGACTTGTCATGAATGTGTGGACTGGAGCTGTGGTCTCATCTCCAAACGTGACTGGGGAGGATCTGCTTCGAAGCTCACGTGGGTGGCAGTGGGCAGTTCCCAGGGCCACATGGACCTCTCCCTGGGGTAGTTTACAGCATGGCAGCTACCTTCCCTCAGAGCAAGTCAGCAAGAGAGGGCAACTCAAGACAGAAGCCACAGTTTTTCTGTGATCACTCTTGCTGTATTCCATGTATTGAAAGCCAGTCAGTAAATCCAGTCTAGACTCTAGGGGAGGGGATTACACAGCACATAAATATCAAGCAGTAGGGGTCACTGGGCTCTATTTTTGAGGTTGCTGGTCAAACAATGTGCCTCCTCTTGTCAGCTTATGTTAAATTAGAATTGCCATGGAGTAATGAAAGACCAGTGAATCTGTTGTCTCCTTGCCTGTTTATATAGTTAATGGACACAGCAATTTTCTATTTAAAGCTTCTTTTTTAGAAAAAGGCTGTTTGTGTACCCTCCATTAACTTCACACCAATTTTGCTCAGTTTGCTATGCTATGATAAGATGTTTTAATTATATCCTCTCTGCTTCAGGGTGACTGATCTTCTTTGTAGGGATAGGAAAACTTAGTATTTTGGCAGAATTGACTGGTTAATTTGTTTAAACAAGTAGTTAATTCAGGCAAGCAACCCACTTGACTGATCTGAGTCCATTTAGTAATGCCTGTTTGGCTGAGTTAATCAGATGGCATGCTCATTTAGCTTTAAGTCAAAAAGGTCTGAGAAGTAGAGTGGGTTTTCCTTAACCTATTTTTCTGATCCAAAATAAAGGGAAACATAGAATTAACTAATAAATACTTCATCAAGACAGCAGGTTATAAATTGTCCTTTTCTATGTAAGATTATTTTTGAATAATCAATCAAGATGAATGATTATCCCCATCAGACAATGATACCACGTTTGAGTTTTGAAACACATCCTTTCTCAAGGAACTATCAATTGTTATTCTTTGCCAAAATATTCTTTCAAATATTGATGTATGCATGATATATGCATGTTTCTTCTAGTTATCATTACAAAATGATCCTGATTTGTAGGGTGATATATGCATGTTTCTTCTAGTTATCATTACAAAATGATATATGCATGTTTCTTCTAGTTATCATTACAAAATGATCCTGATTTGTAGGGTGATATATGCATGTTTCTTCTAGTTATCATTACAAAATGATCCTGATTTGTAGGGTGATACATGCATGTTTCTTCTAGTTATCATTACAAAATGATCCTGATTTGTAGGGTGATATATGTATGTTTCTTCTAGTTATCATTACAAAATGATCCTGATTTGTAGGGTGAATTGGTAATGGGTCTACTGATGTCACAATTGTTCATATCTCGGATAATTTTTATTTCTTTGTAGAATTCATTAAGTTGCCAGTCATTTATTAATTCAGCAATTGTTTATTGAATGCCTATTCTGGGCCAAACACAATTCTAAACATTTCAGTTCAACTCTAGCCATTGCATCTCTTTTCAAAAAATCTTTTCAAGTATGAGAATATTTAGTACCTTACACTAGATTGAGGTAGCAATACTTACTTCTTAATATTTTCATTAGCAAATGAGCTTCAAATAATTATGTGATCTTTTTATTGTTTCAGAAAAGCTGTTCTCTTAAAGAGTATTTTAAATGTCACCAAAAATTAATATATGATTCTCTAAGAATGATGCTTCATGAGGATTTTTTTTTAAAAAAAAAAGCTCAATACAGATATAGAAGTATAAATTACCCTAGTGAGAAAAGAACACAATTATTGATTGGATCCGAACCTTGATTATGAGTCAGGAGCAAATAGTAAAAGAGGGATAATGATCCATTACTAAATGGAAATAATTTAGCTTGATTATTTCTGCATTTTCAAGTGCAGCAAGATCAGCCACATGCAGACAAGTAGTACAGAGTTGTAAATTAAATGTAGTGATGTTGCGATTATATTTAAGATATCGTAATCTCATTTAGTCCCAAAGAGCCGAAAGTATGAGCTCTTATGAATAATAATCACCTTATGATTTTTTTCCTAATAAGAAATTATACATGAGCCCCTGAATTCTCTTAAGGTTGGATAGAATTGTCCCTTTTGTGCTCTATTAGTGGTTGATGCAGTTCCCTATACGTGTACATGCAATGTCTGACCTAACTCACTGTTAATAGATAGGTGATAGGTAGATAGATGGATGGATAGAGAGATGGATGGATGGATGGATGGATAAATAGATAGATGATAGATAGATAGATAGATAGATAGATAGATAGATAGATAGATAGTAATGGCTAAATGGCTATATTGAATGGTAGTCAAATGAAGCCTGATGGGTAGAATTAGCAAATTGTGAACTTGTTAGGATTTTTTTTTAATGATTCTATTTATTTTTATGACAGAGAGATAGAGAGAGCCAGAGAACATAAGCAGGGGGAGCGGCAGGCAGAGAGAGAAGCAGGCTCCCCACTGAGCAGGGAGCCCCATGCAGGGCTTGATCCCAGGACCCCAGGATCATGACCTGGGCTGAAGACAGACATTTAACCAACTGAGCCACCCAGGTGCCCCCGAACTTATTAGGATTTTAAGAGCAAATGTCATTAAAATCAAATGATTCAATTAATAGTGCTTTGTGTCAAGAAAATCATTTGGTGCTGAATTCCAGTTTAAAAATTAAATAATAAATTCCACAAGTGTTGCCTGAGAGCTATTTGCAAATAAATTCTGGGTTTGTTTCACGGGGTTCCTATGCCGTTGAAATTATTGTTCTTCTACACTTTCCACCCTTTTCCCGCTTAATTCATCTCCTTAGGTCATGTCTATTTCTGCTACTCTCCCTTCTCTTTTTTTTTTTTTTTCCACCCAAGTCACTTCAGTGTGAGTCTTCTTTTCTACTCGGCAGCACTCGAGGGACTCACTCCTCTTGTCCAAGTGAGTCATTTCAGTTGAGTCCACACGTGACACGTGTAGCCCTGACACATCTGTGAGATGCCAGCACACGGGCTCCACAGTCATCACAGAGCAGCTCCTTGCCGCTGATAATATTGTGTAGGAGAAAGCAATCAATAGGGCCCCAGGCAAGCCTGAGGAAAAGAGTTAATTAAGGGATGTGGAAAAAAGAAACATCATTGGCAAGCTGCAAGATAAGTTTAAAAGGAATGTTTCCAAATGTATTTAAAATGAGAAGGGGGGGGTGTGGAGGATGGGGCACAGTGGGAGGAAACCATGCTCTAACTTTCCAAAGACACCGTCATATATTTAATTGTTCAATAAATTATAGATATGGAAATGTATGTTAACAAATTTAAAGTCCCCTGATAATTCTTGAGGACAAAGTGTGTAAGGGCCATTATTGATTCTGCCGAAGAATCATAGCATGTGACATCCATCATGGATGGTGTGCAGGGACTAAAGTGAAGGAGTAGTGAGTGTTCCTACATCATCCAGAATACTACAATCAAGTTACAAGTCTGCCCCTCAAAGTTCATTTTTCATCCCATTTGGAACAAACTTGCTGTGGCAGGCAGTGTGATTTTTGTAAAGATTTTCAGTGGGATAGATTCCCGTATGCTGTCAGTACATGGGATTTCTAGGGATGAAGTAAGTGTGTGGGACATGGAAGCTATCACACAATTTGCATCTCTGTTCTTTACCACGTGCCTCATGATTCCAGTGGGACTGGAGAGTATTTGGGATACCAGCAGACACTGAGTGCTGAGTTTTTAGAGAAACTACATATGAGTTGTCAGTATAGATGAGATGGTTATTTTTTGGCATTCTAGACCAGACTCATTACAGAACTTATGGGGGAAACCCTAAGTGTATTTAAGTATTTGCCCTTCTTGGTATCATGTTCTCTTTAGTGGTGGAGAGGGGCAGGTGGGAAGAATCTCAAAGCTTTTTTGTGGAGCAGGTATGGATCTTCTTTGTTTTCTAACACTTTCTGATGGTCTTGCGCCATGTTGCTGGCATTGATAGCATCACATCTTTGGGGTGTTTTTGTACTCAGTTTCTCCTCTTTTTGCTCCTCATGTGCCTCCTGCATTTTCTTCAAGCATCTGACATGTCAGTAATCAAAAATGACTTTTTCAGTACTAAGGATCTTTGCACTTGCTGTTCCTTCAGCTTGGAAAGCCCTCCTTCAAACCTTCAGATATGCACCTCCCTCTTATTCAGGTTTCAAGTCACATGAATATCACTTCTCAGAAAGATCTTGCCCAACCTCCTAGCTACCAGCAAGCATTCCTCTCCCCACCATTACCCTCAACCATGTTACCCTGATCTAGCATCTTCACAGAACCTATCAATAGTTGAAATAGTCTATGTGTGGGTCTGATGATTTCCAGGTATGGGAAAATTATTAACTTCAACCAAATAAATATGTGTGGCAGGTGGGTAAGGGCATCTGGTGAGAAAGAAAAAAATATGATTGAATGGCAGTTTAGGTACAGTTTTCATTTGTATTTTTTTTTTGCAATAATTTATTTATTTTTTATTGTTATGTTAATCACCATACATTACATCATTAGTTTTAGATGTAGTGTTCCATGATTCATTATTTGTGCATAACACCCAGTGCTCCATGCAGAACGTGCCCTCTTTAATACCCATCACCAGGCTAACCCATCCTCCCACCCCCCTCCTCTCTAGAACCCTCACTTTGTTTTTCAGAGTCCATCATCTCTCATAGTTCATCTCCCCCTCCGATTCCCCCCTTCCTTCTTCCCCTCCTGCTATCTTCTTCTTCTTTTTTTTTTTTTCTTAACATATATTGCATTATTTGTTTCAGAGGTACAGATCAGTTTTCAAAAGCCATGGATGCCAAGCTAAGAAGATGAAATGTCTTTCTGTGGGCAAAGATGTCACTGCAAGTTGCATAGAAGACTAGATAGATCAACTCTGACAATTAGTTTGGATTTTCAGAAGCATATTATTCTTAGTGAAATAAGGAGGGATTAGTTGGAAAAGCCCAATTGAACTTCTAACCATTTACAGATGGCTATGCTTCCTGATTTTACTCAGAAACTAGAAGTCCAAAATGGATTGCCCTGTGCTTTTAAAACAAACTACCCAAGTGTAGTTGGTCAAGGCATTGTCTCTTGGCCCGCGGCATCAGCATCAGCAAGACCTAGAATCTCCTTAGAAACGCAGTCTCAGGTTTCAGACTCATCCATCTGAATCCAAATCTGCATTTAACAAGATTCTCCAGATGATTCTTATGCATTCATTGAGCAAATCATTGCATTCTTGTGCAAAGCATTGAGCCCTAGAAAATTGCATCTCGGGTAGGGTATATTCTAAAGGGCAGACGAGAACCATTTCTGCTATAAGGCAGCAACTCTGAAATCTTGTCTTCTAGCTATAAAACCTAACTGCAATGAAAATTTCAAATTGCCAATCAATGCAAATAAAGATAATTAGTATTTGATGCCTCCAGTGCATGCTCAGGATAGTGAGGAGTGCCCAGAAAATAAAGGAAAGATCTCAGCTCTGTAGAACAGTGGAATTACTTGACTCCAATTGCTTTCCCACTATAGACAATAAAACATGCATTCTAAAAATGATTAGAGAACATTATAAGCCCATATTTAGTCAAGGGCTAGATTCTGAGCTTAAGGCTATCACCATTATACAAGTCTTGAGAAGGTAGAGATTATTATACAGTGGAGCTGGAGAAAGTTTGACTTTTATTTTTCCTCTCAGTCATTACTGCAATTGCTACAAAATCATACAGACCTTTGTAATACCCAGTGAATTCTTTGATCTCCCTTGGCCCTAAATTCTACAATCTGACTAAATATGTTACAGAGAAAGAATTCTTTTTAATTGTTTTTAAATTAGTAGTCCTTTCATTCAGCTCTTTTACTGGCTTCCTTTGTATTACGTGTAGCACAGAAAAATGGGAGCAAAAGTTTTCCAAAGACTATGATTGTAGTCAAGTAAAAAACACAGCTATTTTGAGAAATTGGTTGTGATGCTCCAGTGAGCAACAACCCCCCAAAAATGAAGCAGCACTGCTAAAGATCTCTTCTGATTAATTTCCAATCTGTTTCACTTTTCAGGTAGGTCTATTTCCAGAGCTAATGCAGAGCAGATACAAGAGGGTTATCACTGGTAATGTGAATGACCAAATTTTATTGACTTTATTTTTTTTAATCCTGCTCTTTTAAAAAAATTATTTGAGAGAGAGAGAGTGAGCAGAGAGCAAGTGGGGCAGAGGAAGAGGGAGAAAAAGAATCCCAAGCATGCTTCACACCCAGCACAGAGTCTGATTTGGGGCTCTATCTCAGGACCCTGAGATCACGATCTGAGCCAAAACCAAGAATCAGATGCTTAACTGAATGTGCCACCCAGGTACCCCTAAATCTAGTTTTAGTAATAGCTTTTCTACCTTTATATTATGCCAACAATGCAAATGAAGACATTCTTCATGAGTTAAAGCAGGTTTTCTTAATAATCACTTTTAAGCCATTGGTAAAGCATAATTTTCAAAAAAATTGAAAATATGACTCCCATATAAATGTAAAATGAACATATCAAACATTTTATTCATCTCATTAATTAATGACAGAACTAGGAAGATGGCAAGGCCAGTATTTATGGGCACTTTAATAAGGGAAGGTTAGAATAAAATCGCTAAGATAGTTATAAAATTGGTTAATGTTCATTGGGGTAATAAACTATAAACTGATATTTTCCCCCTGCTGTACAGAAATTATTTGCATTTCTACTGAACAGGATATCTACAAGTTAACCTATAACTTCACTAAACTAGGGTCCTTTAATCAATAGTAAATAGTAAGTTTAAAAAAGTACATTTCCCTATATAATGAATGATCCTTGTATAGGCCTGTTAAATCCTCATGGAAAATATCACCTATCCTTCTTTTTCTTATTTTCAAGTTTTAAATATATTTTTTTAATATCACTATTGGTTTTTTTGACAGATCACAAATGAATTCTAGTTCACTGTTTATTCTCTTTGCTTTATTTTGATCAGAGTCAATGAAGGGTAACTTGGTTCTTCAGAATTCCTTGGAAGATAAGAGCAATACCAAGTTACTCTAAACATCGTCCTCCTATCAATCAGTGATCTTTCCAAGTTAGGACACTCCCTGTCCCATATGACCCTATAAAATTATGGACCCGCTGCAGTTTATTGATGTGGCTCAAGTGAGAGATGATTGGAGCAGGACCAGGCTTATGATTGTGCAGATAGAAAGGAAGGGATGAGATATACCTAGAAAGTAAAATCAATAAGACCTCATGTCGGCTTGAGCACAAAGAAGTCTGAGAGAGGAAAGAGTCAAAATAATTGTGGGATTTTCTAGGAATAAATGTGATCTTTGACGTTTTGGCTTTATGGTACTAATGAGACATAGAGGTTAAGATGTTGATAAGGCAGGGGCGCCTGGGTGGCTCAGTCGTTAAGCGTCTGCCTTCAGCTCAGGTCGTGATCCCAGGGTCCTAGGATCGAGCCCCGCATCAGTCTCCTTGCTCCGCGGGAAGCCTGCTTCTCCCTCTCCCGCTCCCCCTGCTTGTGTTCCCTCTCTCTCTGTCAAATAAATAAAATCTTAAACAAAAAAAAAAAAAGATGTTGATAAGGCAATTAAAAATTTTACTCTGGGACTTGGGTCAATTTTGGAGCCAGGCATACACTTTGCTAGGCACCCACTGATGGTGGTAGTTGAAACCATATGAACTGATTTAAAAACAGTTACCCACAGAGGTGACTGATAGGAATACAGGACCTAAGACCAAACCCAACTTCATCAGTGCTAGAAAAAGAAGAGGCTGTGAAGAAAGGACAGTCAGATACTAAGAGAATTAGAATATGGTGATCTAAATGCCCGCAACCCCCTTTGAAACTATAAAAAAGAAATACAGTACTTTCAACACACATACAAAAATTAATTTTAACTTCCCAAATATTAATATTTCCTGCTTCTTTCTAAATTACTACAAACAATTTTGTAAGGTATCTTAGCATCTAAAGTAAGTCCATAGATTGTTAGAGAGTGGAAATGAAGTACACAGATCTGTGATTTTCCTTTAAAACAAGAGCTGATTGAGACTTACTTGAGAGGGCTGGAAAATGAAGGTAAACATGAAATTCAAAGGATACAGGTGGCCATAGAGTCAACCACCAGTCAGTCTTTGGGGAATTTGGGCCCTACACTTGATATACTTAGAGTGGATTTGGCTACACTATGTATGCTATTTGAATTGACTGTCAAGAGCCCTGGAAACTCTAGGTAGATCATTATTTTATCAGGTATATTTAATTAGAGATAATAGTCGAAGACACTTACTGTCCACCTTAAATGTCAGCAGTTGATGTAGGCCAGAATAGAATCATAAGACTATTTTGCCAAGGAACTGCGGGATACATGTTGGCCCCCATCTCCTGCAGACTGGGACTCCTGGCTAGTCACCTCACTCAGTAATCTCATAGTGTTCCATTTATTTTGTCTTTGGGTTGAATGAGGATGATCCTGGATTGCTTGTTATTCTGTTCACTTCCCACTTTGCTTCCCAAATGTGAGCACGGCCTGAGAATTCATCCAGCAACTGTCAATTTTACTACTGCTTCCACATTCCAATAGTTGACTTGACAGCTGATATAATTTTGACAAAATTAGAAAATCCTATGGAATGGGTCTGTCTCATTCGATTTCTGACAGAGTTGTTAAAGAATTGTTTCCCTGCCCCCAACTCTCCTCCTCTTGGCAATCTGGATGATACTGTGGAGCAGCAAATCAGGGAGCGAGTCTCTCAGTGAAATCTTGCCTTTTTCAGTGGACTGTGCCCAGGTGATCCTCTGATCATCTGGAGAAGTAGAGCCCTCACTCTCCAGAAAACCTCAGCTCCACAGGGCCCCAGCTCACAGAGCACATCAACAGTCACACTGGCGTATTTACAGCCAGTGGGAATCCGCGTTGCTCCACACATTTTAAAACCACCAGCTATGATGATAGTCCATGTGACGGCAATTTTCCACTGCTGAAACGTTCCCACACAGGCATTCAGAAAGGAAGAGAATGGCATATTCTGGGATCTTGACTGTAATACTTTTTGCTTTTTTAAAGAAATAATGGTGACTATGTTTTTTTTTTTCCAGTTAGATATTCTGCACTTACATAAATAATTGGAACTGCAACAGATATTTTGTTTTTCTTTTTCTTTAAAAGAAGAACAAAGAATAATCTGGCTTTCTTTTAAGTAGATTTGATCTTAATAAATAACCAAAATCAAAAAATATGCACAGACACATGACTGCACAAATAGCATGCATGTGATTCTTAAGAGCTGAGTAAAAGTACAAACATGCAGATATTTGGCATTATGTATATAAGACATCTGAATAATTAATCTCATGGCTCTTTCATTGACATACTTGGGAATTATATGGGCCCAGGATGTGGGAACATGTACTGATCTCATTTTCACGAAAGACTAGAATTTCCCTTTACATAGAAAAATGTGCATTCAGATTGGAACTAATATTCACTTTGTGACGTAACACTGCCATAGAATGTCCATAGAAGGTTTTTGTTTTTTGGGGTTTTTTTTTAGAGTTTTTAGAGTTTATTTATTTATTCGAGAGAGAGAGAGAGAGAGCGCAAGCAGGGGGAGGGGCAGAGGGATGAGGAGACTCCCCGCTGAGATATCGGTACCCTGAGATCATAACCTGAGCCGAAGTCAGATATTTAACCCACTGAGCCACCCACGTGCCCCAGAAGGTTTTTACATGATTCTTAGATGGGCAAAATACTAATTTAATGCACCACAACATCTTTTTTTAAAGATTTCATTTATTTATTTGAGAGATGGGGGAGAGAAAGAGAGAGAGGGCACTTGAACAGCGGGGAGGAGCAGAGGGAGAGGGGAGGGCAGACTCTGTGCCAAGATCATGACCTGAGCTGAAATCAAGAATCGGATGCTTAACCTACTGAGCCACCCAGGCGCCCCACACCATATCATCTTTGTCTATTCTGTACAATAACAGACTTCATTATAAAGGTCTGTGTTAACTCCTTTGGTTGACAGGATTAATATTTACTGTTTCTGCATGAATATGGTATAGCAAGTTCTCTTTCTTGTGCTTTCTCTGCTCCTTCTGCTCCCTCTCCTTTTCTGTTGTTAGTTTTCAAAAGTCTTCTAGATGAAAAGAAAATATTGCCCAGGGATGTGACTCTGTCATTTCTTAACATAGTTAATTTCAGTGTCTTCTGTTGAGAACTCACTTATAGACTTGACGTTTAGCCTTACACAGCGCTTGGAATAGTATACTCATAAATGCTTTACATCTGCTGCCCTTTGAGCCTCTTAACACAATGAAATTGGTGTAGATAGGAAAGTGAGCGGCAGAGAGGGTAAATAACTTGCACTCAAGAACTCACAGTTGTTAAGTGTCAAAAGAGAGACTCAAATCTAGGCTATTTTATAAGCTTGTGGATGAATCTCTTTATGACACTGCTCTTGATTGCTGATGGAATGAATATGAAACCTAGAAGTTCGATCACAGGAGATACAATCCAGTTATATGCAAAGTGCCATTTTTATTTTCTATAGGCATTGAGATTCAATACTTACTTCCTTTCCCAGTATTGGATTTATTTTATAATAGCCTAGTCTCAATACTGTTTACATTTCAGAGATTTTTATGGGTTTTGTTGTTTGTTCGTTTTAGAACAGTATGTTGAGGAAAAAAAAAAATGTTCATGAAGTTGCAGAGAGGGTCATTTCACATTGTAATGCCAGATCTTGTTCCTCGCCGCAAACCTTCGAATGCCCATCTGATTTGAATCCCTTCATGAAGATCTCTGGGTAGGCTAAAGGAATATGCTCTGGACTTACCAGGAATTTTGTTCTTTTTTATGACCTTCCCCCATTTTATTTATGAGTCTCGAGCTAACACAGGTAACTTCCTCTTTTACAGATGTCCTCTGGTATGAGATTTTTTTTTTCTCTCAAAATCAAAACTGAACAAACCTGATTATTTTGGTCCATAATTTGCCATTATGAGAAAATTTCTAAAACATCTCATCTAAAACGTCTAAAATGTCCATGAAGCCTCTATTTCCTTATCAAAACCTGAAAAGGTAGGACTAGATAAAGAATAAAAACCATTTTACTCATGTGAACTATATGAAATCCCATTTTTAGGTCAGAAAAAAATTTGATTACTTGCCATTTCATAAGGCTTAATGTAAGAGATCAACTACTTCATAATTTGTTAAGTATTTATATGTATTTATAAAGACCTTAGTTGTTTTCGAGGACCAGCAAACTATAAGATTAAGGTGGTATTTGATGATTTTACTCTAAATTTAATAGTCATAACATTCTTTCTGATTTTTAATAGAAATTAAAATTAAAATATTGTGTGGCAATCTGAGTTTCAGTTTGTCCATCTATGAATATTTCTTGATTGCTAAGTAGTAGAGGAGGTTAAAAACTTTGAATCAAACAAAGGCCTTGTCCCCAAGGACTTTGTAGTCGGTATTAAGGTCAAGTCCATGCACACTCGTCCCACTTTGACGTATGGACCTGGGGCTATTTGTTAACACACTGGCTTCATATTCCTTTTTGATATGTGTATGTTGGAGCCAGCTGGGACTGGCTCATAAGAGCCAATTCTTAAATATTCCAAAATTTTGCAAGTGTAATTATGAAACCATTGGTAGCTTGAAATCAGCCATGGTAGAAGTATTAACCCAAATAAACTGGCAAACACTACCTGTGAGGGCTTTTTTTGTCAGACAACTGATTTCCCAGTCCACTGCAGGAATTCACACGGCTGGCAGTTACTGTAGAATTCTCAGAAATCTTTACATCTGATTATTACACATGGGCAGTTAATTAAAAGCCCACAGCAGAACTCTGAAACGTTGTATACAAGGAGTTGGGGGTAGAATAAAGAGAAGTTGGAGAACTGTAATTTAGACAAAACACTTTCAAAATGAAAACAACTGCTTTCAGTTGAGAGAGTGGGTTCAGTTTCTTTTTGCCAGTCCTTTTGGGGATACTGATAACTTCAGGGGAAGAGAAGACTCAATTCACCACCTACTACATGGTTCACTTTGATAAGTATTATCATATATTAATTCTCACAGGCATCCTGTTCGGTTATTACTTCTGATTGTTCTTGTGTGTGTGTTTACATATCCCACTTACAAAACAGAGTTAAAAACTGGGTGTTTACCCCAAAGATACAAAAGTAGGGATCCGAAAGGGTACGTGCACCCCGATGTTTATAGCAGCAATGTCCACAATAGCCAAACTGTGGAAAGAGCCAAGATGTCCATCGACAGATGAGTGGATAAAGAAGATGTGGTATATATATACAATGGAATATTATGCAGCCATCAAAAGGAATGAGATCTTGCCATTTGCAATGACGTGGATGGAACTGGAGGGTATTATGTTGAGCGAAATAAGTCAAACAGAGAAAGACATGTATCATATGACCTCACTGATATGAGGAATTCATAATTGCAGGAAACAAACTGAGGGTTGCTGGAGTGGGGGGTGGGAGGGGGGGGGTGACTGGGTAATAGACACTGGGGAGGGTATGTGCTCTGGTAAGCGCTGTGAATTGTGCAAGACTGTTGAATCACAGATCTGTACCTCTGAAACAAATAATGCAATATATGTTAAGAAAAAAAAAAAGAAGAAGAAGAAGGTAGCAGGGGGGGAAGAATGAAGGGGGAAATCGGAGGGGTAGACGAACCATGAGAGACGATGGACTCTGAAAAACAAACTGAGGGTTCTAGAGGGGAGGGGGGTGGGAGGATGGGTTAGCCTGGTGATGGGTATTGAGGAGGGCACATTCTGCATGGAGCACTGGGTGTTATGCACAAACAATGAAACATGGAACACTACATCAAAAACTAATGATGTAATGTATGGGGATTAACATAAGAATAAAAAAAATTTTTTTTTTAATAATAAAATAAAATAAAACGGAGTTAAAAGTGCAGGTGTGTCACATGGCCGGTAAAGTGGCAGTAAATGGGATTTAAACCCAGGCCCCACTGACTTCAAGGCTGTCATCTCTCTCCCTCACTGTTGCCTAGGCAAGAGCAGCTGATGAGTAGAACCAGTAACCAGAGCGCCAACTCCTCTCTTCTCCCTTACAACATATATTCCCAGATCAGATAGCACACACTGAAGACACTAGAAGAGTTCTTGTAGAAAGTTTCTACAGTAGAGATTTAGAAAATAAACAACTTTTGTAATCCACACCCAAAGAACCAAGAATAACTTTGCCTCTGTGGCCTCATTTGCAAAATACCTATGATAAAGGAAACTGAGCAAGAAAATCTATTTATTATCTTTGGAGTTTATTATAGTACTAAAGTGTTATATAAATGTGGAAAATTAAAAGTTAATCATCTCTGTGTGTTAACATCTCTCTGCACCCTTCCTGCTATTCCCCACTTTCAGACCAATTTTTTAAAATATTTATGTCTTTAAAGTGATAAACAACAGAATGAAATAGGGACTCTATTTTCATCTCTAAGTTAAGATATACACAGATGATGGTACTTAGCCTCATGTTATTGAATTTGTGCAAGGAGCAAAAAAGACATCTAATTAAACAAATGCTACTGAGTACAAAATTGAAAGACTTGCACGGAATGACCCTAGTCATTAATCCTAAAAAAAGAAAATCAATGTGCAAAGAATGTTGTCTGGTGACTTCTGGTCGTTTACCTTCCCCAGAATATTCAGTGGCTATCTCCCATGATCTTTACAGAACTTGCTAATGAACAGAAGAATAAGAGGAGACATAAAAGAAGGAATCAGCAAGTCAGCACTGACCTAATTATTGCAAAGTGAATGTCTTTACAACTGACCTGCTGGCAACTCAGGAATGGGAAAATATTTTTGGTTAAGCAGTTCAGTATTTCATATGAATCATAAAGCTTAGAGTGAAAAAAGAGTCCAGCCAGAATTCATGAGTAAGGTAAAGCTTGAGTTTAAAGGATAGAAATGTTTACCTGTACATTGGCTGTATAATGACTGGGATAGACAAGACGACATTGCTATCTGCTTGGTCACTGACAAGCGTATTCTGATTTATTCCAGAGAAGAAAAAAGAACTTTCTTTTTTTTCCCTCCCTCCCTTTCTTTCTTTTTTCTTTTCTTTCTTTCTTTTCTTTCTTTCTTTCTTTCTTTCTTTCTTTCTTTCTTTCTTTCTCTTTCTTTCTTTCATTTCATTTCATTTCATTGCAGACTCAGTGTCTTCATTTAAGACATTGATTTAGGAAGGGATTACTGATTTGATCCATATTATTATTTTTTTTATTCTTATGTTAATCCCCATACATTACATCATTAGTTTTAGATGTAGTGTTCCACAATTCATTGTTTGTGCATAACACCCAGTGCTCCATGCAGAATGTGCCCTCCTCAATACCCACCACCAGGCTAACCCATCATCCCACCCCCCTCCCCTCTAGAACCCTCAGTTTGTTTTTCAGAGTCCATCGTCTCTCATGGTTCGTCTACCCCTCCGATTTCCCCCCCTTCATTCTTCCCCTCCTGCTACCTTCTTCTTCTTCTTCTTTTTTTTTTTCTTAACATATATTGCATTATTTGTTTCTGATCCATATTATTTTAAAGATGTTTTCATAAAATTTCATAATACTTCAATGTAATTTTGAAAGCAAAGATAATAGATAATAAGTGAAGATAAAAAATCTAAAGTAGAAGGTCAAAAGATGATAACCTTTTAGTTACGCTTCTTCTGTTGTTCTTCTAGACTTCTTCTTTCATACCTCAACACAGAAATTGAGAAGGAAAATTAAACCATGGGCCAGTATTATAATTGTGTATGACCTATATATCTATATCTATCTATATATGTGTATATATATATATATATATGTATGTATGTATATACCATGATTGTTACTTGTTTGGCATTTACTTAAATTAATTTTTCATTAATGCTAATTATGGGCACACCCTGCTTCATGAGTACCCAGCTTGATAACTTTACAGCCACATGACCCGCATCATGCCCTGCCCTCCTCCCAGGTCCTGTGGACTCCATGCTTTTCTCTCCCTTTCAACTCTCACCCTCCCAACATACCCCCCCTTCTTACCCCAGATGTCTGAGGAGATCACGTGGTGGAAGTTATGAAGAACCTAATTCAAATTTTTTTTTTTTTACTACAACTTATTTCATTGAGTCTAGGTAATCATTCTCTTTCTCACAAAAGCCCTCTCACTTCTTAGCTCCCTTCTTTTTTTCTTCAAACTTTTGTCAGGGGCCTCATGAGCTATCACCCCTTCTATCTGGCATTCCTTTATTTCTTCCTTCACTGCACCTGTGAGCCCAAATCAGGCCCACACAATGTCTTTTAAGGGTAATGGAAATAGTGTGGATATCCTAGTAACAAGGAAAAAGAAAGTATTCTGATTTGAAGTGAAATTTGATTAAATGAAGAATTAATTCCATTAAAATGCTTCTTTATTAATTAATTCAACAACTATTTATTGAATATATTCTAAGTTTTAGAATTACTGTTGGCACTAGGGATCCTATTGTTAAGAAATAGCAGAAAAGCTTTTGAGCTTAAGTTCTAAGGAACTAAAAAGACATTAATCAAATAATCAAACAAATACAGAACTGTGATGAGCACTATCAGAAAAAGCACTTAGCCCATGAAAACATTAGATATATTCTCATTGAATTTTCTTGGGCTTAAGTAAATAAATAAGCATATAAAGATTTTTTATGAGACCTTTCATCAACTTCAACCTAATTCAACCATTCACTTGTATGCAATAGTTCCCCAACCCCTATCCCCCTAAAGAACACCCTGTGTAGGCTGGAACCATGTTTTGCCATCTGGTTTTGTTACACAAGAATCATTTTTAAAAGGAGCTGGATTAGAGCCTCCACAAATTTCCCATGGGCTTTATTAGAGCTCTTAACCAATTGAGCTCTTTGCAGATGCTTTAGCCCCTAACCATACCTTACTTCCTAAATGTCCTCAAAAGAAGCACCTAAAAAGCAATGGAGTGTGACTCTACCGCTTTCCACACTGCCTCCTTCTAGAGGCCATACTTGTTCAGTCTGTCACCACCGCCAACTGCAAACATTTGTGAGTACTATATATACAGGGCATCGTATCAGGGATGAGGATTAAAAATAGATTGTATTCAGGTCCCTCTGGAATGTACTTTTCACTTATGGGGAGACCCACACACATAAGTGCATTTCTCCACTTTACAGGATTTCTTTAAATACAATCTCAGTCCAGAGGGCTTAGTAGATACATGTAATAAAAGTGGAAATAAACTGAGAATTTGAAGTCAAGTGATGGGCCTGTTGGGGTCCATTATACTAATCTAATTTTTGTGATTCAATTATTTTTGTAACATCTTTATTGAGATGTAATCCATCTACCATAGAATTCACCCATTTAAAGTTATGCATGCATCACCACAATTCATTGTATAACATTTGACCATCCCTAAAAAATCCTCCACCCTTTATTAGTCACCCCTCATTTCCCTCCTGTCCCCTTCCTCCATCAGTTATAGGCAATCTAATTTTGTCTCTAAAATGCACATTTCATATAAATGGAATACACCATGTGGTCTCTTGTGGGTGGCTTCTTACAATTAGCGTAATGTTTTTGTGGGTCATCCATGTTGTAGCATCTATCAGTATTTCATTGCTTCCTATCGTCAAATAATATTCCATTGTATGGAATATTGTTTATCTATTTTGTTAACCTATTCATCAGATTTTGTTTATTCATCAGATGGTGGGCATTTGGGTTGTTTCTACTGTTTTTTTTTTTTTGCTATTATGGATAATGCTGCTGTGAACATTTGTGTATAAATTTTTGTGTGAAGGCATGTTTTCATTTTTCTGGAGAATACCTAGGAAGAAATTGCTGAATCATAGTTAACTCTACAGTTAGCCTTTTGAGGAACTGCCAGATTATTTTTCAAAGCAGCTGCACCAATTTACATTCCTACCAGCAGTGTATGAAGATTCTAATTTCTCCACATCCTCACCAATATTGTTATTATCTGTCTTTTTGATCATAGCCATCCTAGTGATTGTGAAATGATATACTATTCTAGTTTTGTATTTGCATGAAACATTCTGTAATAGAGTTACAAAAAGGAAATCAATATCAAACTCTCTGTTTAAAACAGTAATTTGCACAAATATTTATACTGTCTTCTGGCATTACCTGAACATTGAAATTGAGAACAATTCCACTCACTCATTCTTAGAAGGAATATTTCTCAAACCTTCATTTCTAATAAGAGAGCACCGCAAAACACTTGTGATTCTGGAAGCAGACAGCTGTTAATATGAGTTATGTGAATCTGACCTATAATCTCACCTGACATTTGGAACTCAAATATTTTCCCTTATTTCTGCAACACAATTAAAATATTTAGTCTCACTTCATTTTATGAGACATAAATAGCTATGTAAGTACTCTGTAATTACTGTACATTGTAACAAATGACCTCATAAATACATTGTAATGTCCCATGTAATTACATGGTAAGTCATGTCTTTGAGATGGTTGCTCTGAGATTGAAAGCCTGCTGGTTTCAGAGATTAATTACTTAGGGCCTAATTTGACAGTTTGCTTGAAGATATGCCTCTGTTAAATAGCCACTTCTGCTTTTTTTTGAGAAAATTGTTTCATAGTAACATTTTCCCTTATTCAATATAGACCCAGCTGTATGTGTTTATCCCTAAATATTGGACATGCCTAAATTTTAATGTACATTAAAGCATAGAGGGTATTGTTCTGTATAGGATGAAACTCATTTGCAATCATATTTATCCTATCAAACATCAAATAGAAATTATTTTTTTTAAGATTTTATTTATTTATTTGACAGAGAGAGAGATAGCGAGAACAGGAACACAAGCGGGGGAGTGGGAGAAGGAGAAGCAGGCTTCCTGCCGAACAGGGAGCCTGATGTGGGACTCGATCCCAGGACACTGGGATCATGACCTGAGCCGAAGGCAGACGCTTGACGACTGAGCCACCCTGGCGCCCCAAATAGAAATTATTTTTGTGACAAAGGCTCTGGTTTTGTCACTAAAACAATTTTTAGTATATAGTGTTGTAAAAACTTTGATTTTTATTCTCTTACTGAACACTGTACAACCTTTAAGCTAATATTTCATTTTTTAAGAGACCAATTGGTATATCATGATCATTTTAACATGAGTGCATTATTGCAATACTCTGAGTTCCTACTGGTTATTCTTGATACATGCATTTTATCCCATATATGAAAAAATTTTCATTTGGTATAAATCAGTATTTAAACTCTTATCTCTTGCCTCAGTTGCTTAAAATATTTGGTGAAATCAATTATTCTGAAGTTATGCCATTCACCTTACTGCTTGAATAGTATCTTGGTTTCCATGTTCTAAAACAAACCAACAAAAGAAGTAAGAAATAAGTGCGCACTGTATTTTCTACCTTAAATTGTATATTGGTCTATTTTCTTGTGCCTTTGAAGGGCATAATTTTACATATAACTTTGCTGATGTATTTGTGTTCTGGCTTTCCTAACTCTAGTTCCTGCATCAAGGCTGTTACATTGCTTTTAGTAGTTTTATTTAGTAGAAATGAATAGTCTGAGAAAGGACCTAGTGATCTCAAAGAGTTAATGAGCCTCCCTAAACATCCAGCTTACTTCCAGGGAATGACTTGGGTACTGGAGAATAAAGTCTATTGATACTGACAAATTCTGAAATGTATTACTCATAAGATCACTTTATCATGAACTGCAGGGAACAACCAAATTGCTTTATCGTAATGGAATTTTGTCAAAATGTGAATACCTCCTAGAAATTACATTCCCAGTTTCTAGGACCTAGAATAAAACAGGCCTGACTACTAGGCTATGCATAGCAAATTATCATGTGAAAAAAAAAATGCTCTTTTAAATCCAAGAGTTTACAAAAAAAAAAATGCTAGATAGATACCAATTCTACCTTTCTTTTTTTATTCCCTTTAGTGTGGACTATAGTCTGTATTTGGGGGTGATTTTCTTGGTTGGCTTAGGAATATTCAGTTAATTTTATTTAATTGGCCAAGAAAGCCTGGCTAGCAGGAAAAAAATAATTGATTTTTCTTCATTTTTCTTCCAGTAATAGAGACCATTCATAGTTACATACCTGAGAATCACCTCCAACAGGGTTTTTGTAATCAATGGAGAAAGCACTGCTTCTATGGGCCACTCAACAGAATATGGTAAAATCTACCATAATGAAACCACCTCTTTATACATTGCACTGAATGGTTTTTGAGTGGCAAAGAAAGTTGTTTTCCAGACTAATGTAATTTAGTTGTTGTGATCAGATGAAGTGTTTATGAAGATAATTCTGCCTAGTTAAGAATCATTCATTCACTTATGTATTTTTATGTCTTCGATACACAATCATATGAAGCCAAAGTGACCTGATAACTCAAGAATTGTGAGATGAAAAAAATAATTAAGAGTAGAACTTTGTGTTTTGCAGTGTTTTTATGTTTCTGAACTCTTTCTCACTGATCACCCCTCAACAATTAGGTGAGAGAAAGAGTGGTCTTGTGGTGTACAATCGACTCAGTTAGGTCAATGATTCCTAACGTCACTTAGCAAATTAATGAAAAGCTGAGAGTTGGAACAGTATGCTTTCTGTCATCCATCTTATTATACTTATTGAATATCTTTTATTTGCAAAATACTATTATCTCTTTTTCTAAATGACAATTCAGGACTGCGTGCTAGACAGAACATCCAGTAAGATTTTTTTAAGCACGAGTTATAAGTATATTTCCATCTACCTGTGCCTAGGATTTAAGCTTTATTTAACATTTGGAGTTAATTCTTAAATAGATGACTAGTATTTATTGTGTAGAATAGGTATGCAAATTTGGGACCAGAGCTGAATTAGCGACACCACTGGAAAAGAGTCTGTGGACCACACTGGGCTGCTGTCTCCTTTTCTTCTGATAGACTTTTGTGCCTCATCTTTACATTACACAGGAAATATATTTTTTTTAGTATTGCTCTGAAAGTATCCCAAATACTAACTTACCAGACTGCCAAATTACCAGTATAACATGGGATGCCCTGTGTCTCCAGGCACAGTGATGGATTGATGCTCTCACAGTATTGGTTTGGAAACCTATTTGACCTTAATTTACTGGTTCAATTCCCCTATGCTACCAAAATGAAGTAGGTTAGATAAGTGATTAGTTTCCCCTTTTTTTCCCTTGGAATTGTGAAGGTTGAGCTCTCAGAATTTGATTAAAGAAGCAGAGAAAAGTGGTGGCATGTCAATTTCCCAGCATCAAATTAAATTTAGCCCAGTTTACTTTAACTAAGAAATATAAAAATGGAACACATAAGAAATAGAGCATATTCCAGACGCCATTTCTCACTGTGTGCAATTTTTTTTAAATCTTCTATGTGCCCGTTGTCTACACCTGAAAAAGACAGTTGTGTGGGATGAATGGGTATGGAATTCAGATCCAGTGTTAGGAGGGCTGTGCCATTAAATCAGGAGTAAGGAAGGTGATTAGGGATGCTCCTTCAGGAAGACTGGTCACAGTATCCAGACAAACAGAGAAGTAAATAGCAGCTGTGCCTGGTGGGGGGGGAGTCAGAAGGGCTGACAAGGATTTTTTTAGGCGCTAAATCAGAAGACCAGGAGGTTTGGGTGGTTCAGAGTGTGAAAGCAGGGAGTGCCTAGATTCAGAGAGGTGAGTAACAATTGGGAAGTCTGTCAGCCTCAGAGATGCACAAAGGAGGAGCTGCTGAAGGACCCACTCTTGGGTGTTTTGGAAGAACCAGGCAGATGACCAAGGTAAAAGAACATTGACAAAGATGCATGGCAGCATCCCTACCAGAGAAACCCAGTCACTAAAACTAAGACCCAACTCAAAGTGGATTTGCAGTATATGATTTGAAGTTGAGCAGCCTGAGGAAAAAATCCCAATGTGGTTTAGCACAACATAACCAAGAACAGGATTTTTCCAGAGTAGGTCAAGTGGGGTTTAATCCTCAGGGAGAAGTCCCACTGGCACTAACTATGGGGAGCCAGGGACCACCGGGGCAGAGATAAAAGGAAGACTTTTACAACTAAACTAACCTATTGATGAAGAAATGTTCCTATCATTTCAAAGCCACATAAAGCCATAAACAAAATCACAACAGGCTAGCTTTCCTCATTTTTTAAAATAAAACAAAGCAATGTTTCTTGCCTGAATTTAGGACATGAAATTTTATTTAAGTCAAGATTTTTCAGTTTGTATATAAACATACTTTTATGATTGCACAAATATTTAACTTAGACTTGAATGATACTAACAGACTTCACTCTGGAAACGTGTCACACGAAGTATTTGCTAAAATGGCTTTATGTCATTTTGGGTAACAGTTGCCTACATGAACTCAAGAATGCCAATTTTAGCATGCTACCCAGTTTTTTAACTTCACTTATCACAAGAGATTGCATATTTATGATAGTGAAGTAAAAACATGTCAAGTCTGCAAGAATAGTATATAACTGCAGGAAAAATATATAGAGATCTTCATAATATTTTATTGACATTTTGTCAAATCGGTATCTGGTTAGTCCCATAAAGTATAGAGGTTTATAAAAAGCCAAAACACATTTTGGAAATTGTTCACACAATTATACACATAACAAAATTTAAAATACTCTTTAGTGAATTAAGTTCTATTCCAGTTTGAAATTTAATTTCGTTTATTTCAGCACCAATGAAATATTTACCAAGTGTTTAGATAAATATCAAAGGTTAAATATTAAATGTTGTTATTGTATAATTTTGATATTATTTAGATATTTATTCTAAATGATAAAATTAGAAAATGCCCTTCCCAGCATTAACTAAAATATTATTAATATGGGTAGCCTTTGTTTCTACATCTTCTGTGAAGTGTCATTTATTGATACTACTAGAAGGTCCAGGAAACTTTTTTTTTTTCTGAAAGTGGATTGTTTTTCAGACAGCCTTTTCCCAGTAAACGCATTATCATCTACTCAGTTGCTTATGTCAGAAACCTGAGTCAATATTGATGACTTTTCCTTCTTTGCACCTGACATTCAATGAATCATGGTGTCCTGTCAAGTTTACCTCCAAAAATATACATAGCATTTCTTCACTTTTTCACATTCCTCTAATCTCCAAGGTCTCTTTTTTACCACCCATGCCAGAAGGTTCTATGGGCTACCCCAAGAAATGTGAATTGCACCCTACAGAGTAAATTGCTCCATAAATATTCATGGAAGAAAAGGAGTTTAAACAGTGTTATTAGGTAACTTACCTCTCTCAATGCTCCTGATGTGCAGAAGAAAATTTGTTGAGTCAGCATACAAGTAAGTAGGTCCACATTCTGAGAGCATTGTTAATAGACAGGGTCTTGCTTGCTTGATTTCTTTGGACCCTTGTTTACTTTTGCCTTTATTTTCCCCCCTCCATCTTTTAATCTCTTAACCTCTTGCCTTACTCTTTTTCTCTTTCCTCCTTCCCTCCCTTGAAGTTCAAAGCATGTTCCCATCATCTGCTTTAATCCACAGCACAATCCTTTGAGGTAGGTATTTCTCATATTGCAGATGAGAATACTGACTCAGAGAACTTAAGCAGCCCATCACTTGATCGGGAAGGTAACGGATATGGGTGTGAGCAGGGTGACACCTGGAGGTAGGGGGATCAATTAGCTGTGGCAATAATCTGGGCAATGGTAATTAAGGTCTGAGGGCAGTGGCAGAGGAAATGTAAATAAGGAGACAGATGAGGGATACAATAAAAAGAGGTTCTTTAAAAGTGCCAAGGGCACTCTTTAATAAAAAGCTGTAGGGTGTCGTGAGTACAGAAAGCATATTTCATTCATCAAGCAACATGATATTCAAGAAATCACCAGAAATACAGAACAGAAATAAGGGGCAGAGTTCAAAACTTATTTTCAATTAAGTTTCAAGATCCTTCGATTCCTGCTATTTCACCCAAGGCATTCTTATTTGCTACAAGGACCTTCTTTCAAATGGTGCCCTTCAATTCCCTTCTATGGGAATGCTATCCAGATGAAACCACTAAAAAAAAAAAAAAAAAAAAAAAAGTCTTTACTATAGTCCCTGAATATGTTTGGAATGGGGCTTGTCTTCCTCTGCAGTCCATTCTAGAGAGAGTAAAGCAAAATGTCAGTGTGCAGTGAGATATGTGGAATTAAAAATAGAAGCTTACAAAATGTGGCTTCTGAGAAAAATTTGGGGTGGCAGACTTATCAATTTTTTTTCTGTTTTATTACTTACTACTCATATGCTAGAGTGAAGGAAAAGTAAAGAAAGGAATTAAATGGAGCCCATGAAAAGGATAATACCACATCACCAAATGGAATAGGGTTATCTCAAAAAGTTAGAAAATAATGGCCACAGAGATCTTTTCTTTTCAATCAGTAAACCTAACTGCTCACACCATGCTAACTTGGAAACTCATTCATTTCTATGATAATCAAAAAGGAAGTGGAAGGATTTGGGGAAGCTAAATTTTACAGTTCTTCTTTTATTTCAAATCTGAAAAAAAAAGTGAAATTAATCCTTGATTCAAGATAGAATACTGGCAACAGCTTGAAAAGGATTAATTTCACCCTCTCAAGTAATGAAAGAACCAAAAGTCAAGTCACAGCTATTAGAATTGATTTTTCAAATGTCAAAGGTCATGTGTTAAGTATTTTTAATAAAAATAATTACCAGGCTTACCCATGAAGACTAGGCACAAGAATGTTCCCATAACAGTGACGCCTTTAGGTGGCTTTGTGGGGGAAGGGGCAGTGAAGTCTGAGCTACTGAGCACTGACTGAACAGGTCCCATACAGAAAATAAGATACATTATGCCATTGAATATGAAAAATTTACTGAATACTTTCAATTAATTTCCCAAAACAATATAATTTGGGACATCTAGCCATATCTGCAGGAGAACCATTTGAGCCTTTGCCACCTGCTGGTTCTTGCTTGAAACCAATGAGAAAGCATAAAAGATGCTAATAAACTTAGCTGCTGTCCATCTATGAGAATGAATACAAGCGATGAATTTACTTCCAAAGATGAATGACAACCATTGAGGGGCTTTGCCTCCTGGCGTGTAGAGTGTATAACTGGTTCTATTAATTAATTGCTGCTAGGCATCGATATTAAGGTATTGGCTATGTGGGAATAATTTATGCAATCACTGAAAATCCTCAAATATGATCAAGAAAAATTATTATCTGTCAAAAACGAAGTATTGCTCATGTAATCATTAGTACAATTAAGTTCTCCAGGCTTAGCAAGTGATTTACAACCATTTGTAGACATACTAAAGCACAATTATTTTCCTTGTTTCAATATGTGCATTGAGATTAGGGTCATTTATAAGACTTATAAAAGGTCACTCAACAAAGACACAGCAAAGTAGTTACTGGAAATTATAAGGTTATTATAAGGTTCTACCTCTTGGTCAAAGTTTAATGTCTTCATTTGTATTTTTATTTTTTATTTGAATTTACTTTAGACTTTAAAAAATTAATTTGTACTCCATAGAAAATAACCCATCTTGATTTGCCAAGGGCTACTTACAGGAAGACTAATACTAATAGTATTAAAAACTAATTATTGAAATTCAGATTTTATTCCTTTCAAGAATATTTTGTGGGAGAATTTAGGTGAGTAGAATTGCCAAGTAGAAGTTCTATGATTATTTTAGCATAAAATAATAAAAATATTAGGCTCAAACATTGGATAATCTTTCTGTGATAGTACAAGATGACTTCTGTCCATCATTTAACTCTGTTTTAATTTCTTCTTTTGCAAAATTGTAAAATGGTAATAATATCTGTCATGGCTACCTTGAAGCATTGAAAAATAAAATACACATGATAAGTAGTGGAATATAAACATAAGGTATGATTCTTCATCAATCTGATTTTCTTTACTAGTTTCTAAAACACTTGAGAAGAAAGAACACATCCACGCATGTGCATGTATGTGTGGGAGGAGGGGCTCAGAGAAAAGGGGTAGATGAGTGTATTTGTATTTAAGGCTATGTATTCTTTGGGGTCCAGGGACATTATATTATTAGTTTATTCACTAGTTTGTCTCTTTAGCCATTGCCTTAAATGAGCACACTGATCTAACATGTCTCCTTGGCATGTCCCAAAAAGCTTTTAACATTTTTCCAATCTATCTTTCCATTACATTGTCCTATATGTCCCATTGGCTCTAGCCATTAAGGGACTACTTGACTTTCACTTGAAGGTGCTGTACAGTGTCATGACATCGTGAGCTTACTCTTGATATGTGCTTTGTCTTAAGTATCTTATCTATCCCCTCCATAAAGTTCTACTCATATTTGAAGTCTTTCTTGATTCATATTTGAAGTCTTTCTCAAACACATGAGACAGAATTAATTTCTCCCTCTATTGTATTTCCACTGTAATTTTCTGGGACTCTCTGTTTTAGTATTTAACACTTTGTGTTTTCATTGAGTTTATGTGTATATTTCCTCAGCCAGAATGGATATACCATGACTTATCTGGGTGTTTCTATAGTCCCAAAGATAGTGTTTGCTACACAGCAGCAATGCAGTTAATATATTTTGAATGAGTAATAACTGAATGAATTACACTCTCAGCCTCTTAAACTCCTATGGGAGGCAATATTAAATAGTAAAGAATGCCAGCTTCAGAGTCATATAATCAGTTCAAATCCTGCCTCTATCACTTGGTGGCCGCATAGGTTCAAGGTACTTTCCCATCTGTGTCCTGATTTATATGATTGTACAAAAAATGTGACAATAGACCTTAACTCATAAGATCATTATGAGGATAAAAAACCTGACATGGATATATAGGGTGCTTAGACCATTCACAGGTCTATAGTAAGGAAACAAAGTATTGTTAAAAAATATTTTTTAAGAGTGACATTTAGTTTGTCACATTTAAAGGGTAATAAGGGTGAGATAAATGGTCTCAGTAATGTCATACTCTTTCAGATATATTCTGACTTAAATAGATTAATTCTATTTATCTAAGTTCTTCTAAAATTATTAAAATGCCTTTGTTATATCATTACGCTTGATTCTAATTATTTTCAGAGTCTGTATTTGCAGATTCACCTACCTGCTAAAATGTATTTGTAACCCCAAATCAATACTCACCCTTTCCAGTCATTTGTGGACTTGTACACATATAGAACCATGTAACCATTGGAACCTCCAGAAGCACACATTCCCAGCTAAGGTTGAACAAGAAGACACTTCTTGTACTGTAACCAAGTGTCCTTTTTGTGGTCAAATAAATGCCACTTATTTATTTATTTATTTATTTATTTATTTACTTTTGCTTGCTATTGGTGATTTTGCTATTTAAAATGCTCCCCAAGCATAATGCTGTTTAGTATCACTTTTTGCAAGAGACTGTGACGTGCCTTAGGGAGAAAATCCATGTGTTAGATAAATTTCATCCTGGCATGCGTTACAGTGCTGTTGGCCATGAGTTCAATGTTAATGTGTCGACAATAATATTAGATAAGATGTCTTTAGGAGGGGGCGGAGCAAGATGGCGGAGGAGTAGGAGACCTGGATTTCGTCTCCTCTCAGGAATTCAGCTGGATAGGGATCAAACCATTCTGAACACCTACAAACTCAACAGGAGGTCGAAGAAAAGAAGAGCAACAACTCTCTCATCAGAAAAGCGACCACTTTCTGGAAGGTAGGACGTGCGGAGAAGTGAATCCGAGGCGATATTCGGGAGGATAGACGACGGGGGAGGGGCCTCCGTGGGCCGCTTCTGGCAAGTGATAGAGCCGCGGAGCACAAAATCGGAACTTTTAAAAGTCTGCTCCGCTGAGGGACGTCACTCTGGTGGCTAAGCGGGGGGGTGGAACCCTCCGGGACAGTGTGGTCTCAGGACCCACGGGTCACAGAAAGACTGGGGGTGCCTGAGTGTGGCAGAGCTCCCAGGTATCGGAGCAGGGAAGCCGGCTGCAGAGGCGGAGCCCAGGCGCGGGCTCTCAGCTCGGGGTTGCCATAAACCGTGATCCGCGGCACAGTCGGGCCACTGCTCCTCCAGCAGGGACCCAACAAGCGGCAGATCCGGGGAGACTCACCTTCCTCCCCCGGGAGGAGCCGCACGGGAGTGCACCGCAGGGATCTGCTGGGTTTGGAGACTCCACCCGGGGTCGGGTGCCAGAGATAGAAACGCGCGGTCACAGGCCGGGTGAGCACGGAGTGCGGCTGGAGACCGGGGAGACGGGAGTGACTGACGGCTTTTCTCTGGGGGCTCACTGAGAAGCGGGGCCCCGAGTTCTCGGCTCCTCCGCGGCGGAGATTGGGAGGCCGCCATTTTCACTCTCCACCTCCAAAGCTGGACGGAAAGCTCGCAGGGAACAAAAGCCCCGGAGAGCAAACCTGAGCAGATTACTTAGCCGGGAGGGGGCAAGGGCGGGGCAATTCTGCCTCCGCCAAAGACATTTGGAAACCATGGCAACAGGCCCCTCCCCAGAAGATCAGCGAGAACAGCCAGCCAAGACCAAGTTTACCCATCAATGAGAACGGCAGAACTCCAGCTCTAGGGGACTACTGCACATAGAATTCATGGCTTTTTTACCATGATTCTGTAGTCTTTCAAAGTTAATTTTTTTTAACTTTTTTTTTTCTTTTTGAATTTTTCTTTTTCCCTTTTTCAACCAACATCTTATCAATCCCTTTTTTTAAAAAAAAAAACATTTTTATTTTTCATTTTTAGAGTCATATCCTATCCCTTCATAGTAGTTACCCGTATTTTTGGCTTATATATATAAGTTGTTCTCTCTTTAAAATTTTGAGATAGTTTCTTCTAACAGATCAAAATATACCCTAAATCTCTAGTATATGGTGTTTTCTATTCCCCTGCCTGATCACATCCTCTCCCTTTTTTTTTCTTTTTTTAAATCCGCTTCTTTCTTTTTTCAAACAACTTCTTATCAATTCCTTTTATAAAATTTTTTATAATTTCCATCTTTACACTCATATTCCATCCCTTCATCATATCAACCCTTATTTTTGTACATATATAAGTTTTTCTTTCTTTAAAACTTTGGGAGGCACTTTCTTCTAAAAGACCAAAATACACCCCAAATCTAGTGTGTGGCACTGATCTATATACCAGCCTGATCATATTTGATCACATTCTGGTTTTTTTGTTGTTGTTGTTGTTGTTTTGTTTTGTTTGTTTTTGTTTTTATCTTTATCTTTTTCTTTTTTTTCTTTTTCTTTTTCTTTTTCCTCTCTTTCCCTTTCTTTTCCCACTGCTTCAAGTCTTTTCTGATTTGTTTAGAGTATATTTTCTGGGGACGTTGTTACTCTCCTAGCATTTTGTTCTCTCATTAATCTATTCTCCTCTGCACAAAATGA